>NW_027424266.1:260776-310390 GCF_003597395.2 Chelonoidis abingdonii | reverse complement strand
CCCCGAGTCATGAAGGGGGAGTGGGGGAGATGATGGCAGACCGGCCAAATTTCAGTGTGTGGCACTATGACCACTTCTCTCCCCCTTGCCGTTTTTATAATTTGTGCCACCTTCAAATTAGAGTGGTGAGTGTTGCTTTTAAAGCAAATCTTAAAACAAAATAAGGAATAAAGTGAATCACAATATGCAATTATATCAGAAAAGCTCATGATGAGATGGGCCATATGCTTTTTATTGCTGTGCTACGCGTTCTTTTTCACTCCACGTGGGCTCACTTGTCAGAACAATACGAAGTGTTCTCTGTAGTACAAAATAGAAACATTGGTTTTTGACCTATAAGAGTTTTAAATGACTCTTTCACAGGCAAATGTACATATTACTGAAGGAGAAGAGGGTCTGTTTACTTATTCGTATGATCATAACACCTAGGAGCCCTGGCATAGGCCAGACCCTGCACAAACGGAAAAGAAAAGACAGTCCCTGCCCCCAAAGAGATTTCTATGTGGTCTTTTCCACTTAAACCCTCCATACAGCTTGAAAAGAACCCAGTGAAATTGTGCCACAGACCTTTGTTAAAGCAGTGACGTTCCTCTACCAAAAGCCCCAAACCCTTCCAGAGTGTACAGTACCAGTGCACGCATTGCATTCCTCCCTCTCACACTACAATACAGAACAAACTGACCCCTTACATCCCCCGGGGAAATGTCAGCCGTGCACTGCTGCGCAAGCGGCTAAGCCCTGAAGTTAATAGTGCAGAGTGGGTTGTGCACTAATGAAAAGTGTGTGTGTTAACTAAACATTTTGGTGAGCAAGGGGCTCTCTAAGAGGGGTGGAGTCTAAGTGAGTGTAAAACGTGGAGCTAAAGTAGCCCTCCTTGACATACCTTTAACTTGATGGTTCCTTGCTTTGAAGGGTTTGTGCATGTGTGTTCCCCATAGGCAGTCTTCACAATGTAACAGGTTTTCTCTCTCTTTGGATGTATCTTCCTAAATATTCATTCTGGTGGCAGGCTCGAGCAGCCCAGTGTTGTTCAACACACTGTGCCACTGATTCCCCCGCTACCCATTTTGTTAAGCAATCCCCCCTCAAGCATTTAAACTGTTGAATAAAGCCCTTAAACTTCAGGAACCTTGGGTTTCCCAACAGTCTGAGCTGTGTAAAGACTTGATGTTTACCTTTAAGTGCACAGTTCCAGGTGTGGCTCTGGGATCACAATGCCTTGGTTTTCACGTGTGGTTTTACAGCAGTATTTTTCTATTTTTGAGCATGTTTCTTCTTTAGCTGTGAGGCCCACAGACCCAAGGGGGGACTGCCCAGGTATACAAGGTAAGTAATTAAGGGGACATGCACAAAGTGCTTTTTCTCAGATTTCTCCCAGTTACAGCAATCTCAGGGGTCGCTGGGAGCAGAAGTAGGAAAGCAGTATTCAGAGAGACATGACTTGGTTTCACAGAACACGTTGCAGGAATTGGGGGGAATCAGAATTCCTCCCTTTGTGCCACCCAAGGGAGACCAGGTGGCATGAAGGAATGTGAACCCTGACAGGCAAAGCATGAATGGAGAGCAGCTTCACTGTGTCCTGGTAATAGAACCGTTTCCAGTCGTGCTGCCCCAAATGCAAAATCTCTTTAGGGGACAGAGAAATCTTACAGTGGAGGGAGTGCTGGCCCCCAGTTCCATCACCTCTGATTAACCTGGGGGGGCCACCTACACTCCTGTCACAGGGATTGGCAAAGTAGAGCAATGGGGTTGCCTTATAGGGTCGAGGGAGAACAAGTAAAAGGAGCCCCCTGCCCACATTATTCAGGGCTCTCGGGAAGTTAGAGAGGCTCAGAAAAGTTTCAGTAGTGACTGTCACATGGGGAGCTGCAGGAGCTAGAAAGGGGAAATCTCAGTCAGAGTCCCATCTCTGCCCCATTAACACGGTACTGAGCAGCAGGGCAAGGATCCTCCTGGGCAGTCGATAATGTCTGGTTGCTCCTGGCAAGAGCAGTGAGTAATGGATGCCTCTGAGATGCCACATGTATCACGGGGAGACTGGCATGCCGCAGCCTGGCTCCCACCGAGTGAGCACTGACCCAGCAGCACCTGTCTGCTACTTACAAGCGTAGGAGAGGGCATCCCATTACCAAAGGCAGCTTCTTGTTTCCTGTGCATGAACCTGCCACAGTCAGGCTGGGAGCAGTACAGCTGTCCATCCGGGCAGCTTGCCCACTCACCTTTTGGATGAAGATTTCTCTACCCAGTCTGCCAGCTGGTACCTTTTTTGGTTTTAAGCTTAGGCAAACTTCCTTCAGTTTTTGTGGAGTTCAGTGAAGGAGAAAATCTCTGTTTCCTGTTTAAAAAATAATCATCCAAGGCCTCTTTTCTAAAGGCTGGGCATCAACGTAAGGCCAAATGGCCTAAAGCAAAGTAAAAGTGGTTTCAAATTCCACTTGGCTCATTGCTATTGATGCTCTGGGTCCTTGCTGCATTTCCCACAGCTCAGGGGTGACCTCGCTGCAGTCAGTTCCCCTTTCGCGTCTTTGCCTGGCTGTGTCAGAGCTGCGAACCCTCTGGGGAATGTCTGCTTCAGAATAACTGGGCATTAGAACTGGAAACAGAAGGATTTATTAAAAGCTTGTTTATCTAGCCTACATTTTGACCCTGTCCCCTTAAAGTTGAGCTGCAGTACAGATGCCAGCAATCTGAAATGGGGGAAATCAGGTCTCCCTTCACCCCACTCATTGGGTGTTACATGGCTTCCGCTGGAGGGGGGGAAAGACTCTTGGGAGCTGCTGCCTCAGCCGGTCTCCTCCTGCTGCCCCGCCCTCTCCTTGGGCCTGATCTCCCCGAAGATTTAACAAGTTCACTGGGCAGAGGGCTGAGCTGAGACAGGCAGCGTGGGCAGCTTCCAGCTCCTCTCCGGCTGGTCCACAGCACAAGCTCATGGTGGATCTGGCTGCAGCAGCTGCCCCAGGAAAGCCCTGGATCTGTGCCCTTCCACACACAGCCTGCTGCGCTGGTGTTTCTGCTGCAGGGGAGGGAGGAGATGACAGTCCCATGATTTGCTTCTGCTCCCTGCTTCCCAACAGGACAGCACTGGCCACCCATCCCCCAGTGTTCTCACACACGCTCCTCTGCAGGGTGGCACATACGGAGCGGTGTGTAACAGCTGACAGTCCAGGCTGTGCCATCCAACACTACAGGTCAGGCATGTCCTGCCCTCGCAGCCCATGTTCCCTTCTGGGCTTCATGCAGTGCATAGAAGCAGTGGTTTCCCCTCTGAGCAGGCGCTTCACACGAGCTGGCTGCAAAAGCAAAACCAGCCAAAGCACTGCACGGCCTTTGCAGCCAGCTCCGCTGGGCAGCTGCCTGCATTGTGCTGTAAGTAAATAGGAGGTGCATTGATCAGGCCCAGTATTAGCACCCTGCTGGCTGCCTGAAGGGAGAGGGGTCCTTGTGCTGTGGTGTTCACTTCTTGGATCATTTCTGCCATGCTGCATTGTGGAAAAAATACCCTTGCTATCCACCCTCCTCCAAAGCATCTCTCCTGCAGCTGCCCACAGGCAGCAGGGTGCTGAGCGCTATCTCCAAACTGGGCAGGGACCAACCACTTCACATTTCTAGGAATGAGGATCCTGAAGTGCTCCTCTGGGAAGATGGGCACCCCTATGTTAGAAGTGGGCAAGCAGCACAGAACTTTCCCAGGCCACACCGCTCATCCCGGCTCTGCTCGCAAGACCTTGCCGCTGAACTCCAGCCCCGCCGCTTTAACCACTAACCTGTACTTCTGCGCCAGGCAAAACTCTCACAAAGCGACACCTTTGCTCATTAAAGGTTTATTTTTATTTCTGGTTTAAAATCAAAATTAGCCATTCTCTGTAATTACATTATATATAGATTTATAGAGACTTTATAGAAAAGATTTTTTTGCTTTTGCTTTTCTGCAAAACTCAGTAAATAAAAAATAAAATAAACCAAAACGGCGACAGGTTCTGTCCATCTGTCCCCTCTGTGTTGCTCCTCTCCCCCACCCTGCTTTAAAAATGACGACTGACATCAGGGGAAGGCTCAGCTGTGGGTCCCTGTGGGCAAGGCAGGGGACGGGGAGGCCCTGGGAGCTGAAAAGAAGATACGCCAGCAGAATATATTAATATCTATGTCTCCTTTTATTTGAGTCCCGGGGACTCCAGGCGCTGAAGGAGGACGGTGCCCACAGCAAAGGGAGCTCCTGGAAAGAAACAACATCGCCTCAAAGTGCATGTCCATCTGGGGAAGTCTGCGCAGCCTGCGAGCTACTGGAAGGAGTCCCAGTGCAGACTTCACCTGCCCACCCAGGCTCCAGCAGGGGCGCACAAGCTCTGGCCCCACCTAGCAAGTTGAAATAGAAAAGCAAGCTGGAGGGGAGGAGAGTGTCCGAAGCCCCACTTCTCCACGGTGGTGGGCCCAGCAGCCCCTCAGGCACAGTGCCGGGGGGAGGGAAAGCTGTGATCCGTAAGGCAGTGAGTGGGGTGTGTCGGGCTGGCAGGGAGGTACTAAATACTGCTGCGTGTTCCCAAGGGATGGGAGCTGGGCCCAGGCTGTGAGAGCCTCCAGCAGCTCCCTGGTGCCTTCACCCCAAAGGGATCACAAGTGTGTTAGGCCAGCGTGTCTCAGAAGGCTGTGCTGGCCATGCTGCCTGGCGCGAAGATCCTTGGTAAGCTGTTCAGAGACTCCTCCAGCCGCCGGTGAGCCGATTTACCATCTTCCCCTGCAAACACACACCACAGTCAGTCACCCTAGCCACGCAGCAAGCTCCCTTCCCAGGCCCCTCTAAGCCCCCCGTCTCCTCCACTCAGGCCTTGGCCCAGCTGAGCAGCAGCCCCAGGATGGCAGTCGGGAGAGCAGGGTTCTTGGCTCCCCTCTGCTGAGCCTGCAGCTTACTGAGAGCTTAGGGCTGAGGCACACAGCTGGCTTCAGGCTTCTCCAGGACTTTTCTGCTCAATGTCAATTGTAAGAATACAGAAGCCCGGTGAGGGGGCAGATGGAACCCGGGGCGCTCAGCTCCAGCACCACTGCCCTAAGGGGAAAATGCCCTCGGCTGGCAGAGCCCATGCAGGCTGCAGCCACTAGGGGGCAGCACGCACACAGCAGGGCTGAGGGTCTGCACACGACATGCCGACACATTCGGGGAGGGCCACAGAACTGGGGTTCCACACACAGCAAAGACACAGGCTAGAAGGACATGGCCGACAGGGTCCGAAACAAGAGACGCTCGTGAGCCAAGCAGCAGGAATGGGGGAACGGGAACGAATTTGGCCAACACGTCCCGACCTGTGCAGCTGCCGCCACGACCCGGAAGCCTAGTTAGCCAATCAGATGGTTCTCTCAGTGCCATCTAATAAATGATAATAAATAACAGTGACACTTAGCGCTTGGCGTTCTCAGGGCACCTGCTGACATTAGCTACGGGCTGCTTCTGCTCTCGCCCCGGCCAGGCCCACGGGTGGCGCCAGCAGCAGGCCAGGAGGGAGCCTGGCGGTATGGCAAGCCTGAGCTCATGGAGCAGGGCATGGACCCAAGGCGTAGGACATATCCAGCTGGTCCACTGTGCCCTCATCTGCAGCCAGGGTCTAGCACGGACAAGACCGGGAGCCTCACTCTAGGATCAGCTCTGGCCCTGGGACGGTGCCAAGGGGGTGCGAGCAGGGTCTGGCTTTGGTGCCACCTAGCGGAACCGCTCCAGGCCCGGGTGTGCACAAGGCACTCACCACATAGCATCAGGCTTTGCTTGGCCGCCTCCCGCACGTCCTCCTTGTCCGTTTGGCACAGATACACCAGCTGCTCGATGCTTTCTTTGGCCTGCCGGGAGAGGCCGAGACGGCACTGAGCGTGCGCCTGCGATGGCAACGCTGTGCCCATCCTTGCCCTGCCTGCACTCCCAGCACCAGGGCAGCGTGGCCAGGCCAGAAGACAGGTGAAGGGTGGGAACAAGGTCTCTGTGGTCCTGTCTTGGTTCTGGCAGAGCGAGGGACCCAGGGACCAGCCCCAGAGCTCCACGCTCGCCCCCTGCAGGCAGTCGGCCAAGACAGGGCCCCCCATGGGCTGCTCTGGGCCAGCTGTGTCCCTGCCCCCACCCTCACCACTGCCCTTAGTGCTGCCCAAGTGGTGGGTGGAGCTGCCTCCTGACTCCCCCCCTGTGTGGGCGCATCTCATGGCTTCTCCGGGCTGGGGACAGGCCACCTCCTTCCTGCTGCCTGTGTCCATCTCAGTCTTGCTGGGGCTCCACCACTTCCCTCCCTGTTCCCCTCCCCTCCACAGCCACCCGCACAGGGGGAGCTCAGCCATTGCCCAGGCTCTCCGGACTCCAGCACGTGCAGGATGCTGCTGCCATTGTGCCTAGGAAGGGAGGCCACTGAGGTCCCACCGGCAGCAGGGTACAGGGAGGATCTGGGCAATTTCCCCTCCGCTGCACTAGCCTGGGCCCCAAGTCATCCCCCATGGACACAATGGCCCAGCGGTGAGAGGGGCACGGCCTTGGCAGCTGCTATTTGCCATCGACCCCCATGCAGACGAGATGTGGGGGCTGCACTTACCTTGAGACACCCCAGGGCTGCGCAGCTGGCGATTCGCATCCGCGCCTCTTCATCTTCCAGCTGCTCCAAGTACCACACGAGGGCCTGGGGGACACAGAGATCAGCACCGCAGGGCTGTGCAGGCTGCCCCGGCCTGGTACCCCCCCATGCCCCTCCCTCCCCTTGTGCCCCATTCCCAGCCTGGCAAGGGTGCGAGGGCCCTGCACTCACCCGTTCCCGGAAGCGGGGGTTCTCGGCAAGGCTGCGCAGCTGGGCGGACACAGCGCTGACGACTTTGCTGTTACCCTCGATGAGCAGTGAGCTCATGGCCTTCAGCCCGTCCTTCTTGAGCCGGCTCTCGGGCACTCGCCTCAGCGCCTTCAGCACCACATCCTGGTCGTCCGAGTTCAGGCTCTGGGCTAGCAGCACTGCAGAGAGGGGGTGTGAGAACAGCCGCAGCACAGCTGGGGAGCCCCACTTGTGCCCTGGGGGGCCGGCCTGGCTCCCACAAAGTCCAGAGGGATGGGACGGTGGGTGCCCCGCACCGGTGGCAGAGCTGGGCCTGGCGGGAAAAGCGAGGGGCCGTATCCCAGCCGCGCTGCGTGATCCACAGGCAGAGGGAGAATGAGCCGGGGGAGGCCTGAGCACACAGGCAGGGGCCGGTAGCCCTGAGCACACAGGCAGGGGCCGGCAGGCCTGGGCCAGTTGGCAGGAGCAGCTCAGCCCAGCCCCACTGCCCCTTGGGCCATCGCGGCGCACAGCCTGGCTCAGTCCTGGCTGCCAGCAAGCTGGCACAGGCAGGTGCTAGAGGCAGTCTGGTGCTGTCTGCTGCACTGGCACAGTGGGTGCTGGGCCATCTCACGACTCAGAGCAGGGGAACTGCGCCAGCGCCCCGTCTGTGCCAATGGCGGTACCACCCACCCCTCCAGCACAGAACCAGCACCAACACCCCGCCTGTGCCAGCACCAGTACCACCCACCCCTCCAGCATGGGAACCGTACCAGTGCCCTGCCTGTGCCAGCGCTGGTACCACCCACCCCTCCAGCACAGAACCAGCACCAACGTCCCACCTGTAGCTATGAGGGGACTGCAGGCTCTTACCCTCCTCAGCCAGCTCCATGATGTAGGCATCCAGTGTAGACGCGGGGAGTGACTCGAAGTGGCTCCAGTACTGGAAGATGGTGAGCTGCTCACCCTGGCTGCTCCCGGGGCGCTTGGGCAGCCGCCGGTCCAGCACATCCTCCACGAGCTTCACACACACTGCAGGGAGAGGGCACCGGGTCAGTACCCCTGGGGCAGGGTTTCTCGGCCACCCGGACACCTCGCTGGCACAAAGCCCCAAGGCCGTCTGGGCTGGCACCAAGACAGCCCCCTCCAGCAGGTTGGTACTTTGCCACCACTGGCATTTCCGGAGGGGCGGGACGGGCTGGCAAAAGCAGAGGACTGGGAGGCAGGACTCCTGGGTTCTTTTCTTGGCTCTCAGAGTCACTCTGGGCCTGGGTGGGGGAGCCAGGGATGGTCAGTCAGAGCTGAACCATTGCTCAGGGCTCTCAGCCCATCCAGGCAGTGCGGGGTGTCCCGAGACTGCACTCACCTGAGTCTGCTAGGCCCGGCTGCCGCTCAGCCAGGGGCGCTGCATACTGGGCACTGAGTGTGCGCAGGAACCGCTCCACAGGGCAGGTGTACACGTTGGGCTGCTCCACGCAGCGGTCCCAGAGGGCCAGCACCCCGTCCTTCAGGGTGGAGAACTGCACCACTGTGGACAGAGACACGGTCAGGGCCACCAGCACCCAGCACGGGGGACCACGACAGGGACCCAGCACAGACCCCAGTGGCGAGCCCCAGCCCTCTGACCCCAGCACATGCCCTGGCAGGCAGTGCCCCGTGGTGCCCGTTGGTGGGCCTGGAATGGGCGCTGTGCCAGGGCCTTTACCTTCTGCTGCAGTGTTGGCCACCCCCGATTTCTCCTCCGTCAGCTGGCAGACAATCTCCAGAACCTGCGCTTCCTTCATCAGCTTGTCCAGGGCGTACATCTCCCGGCATCGCAGCGGCCCAAATGTGCCCAGTTTCTGCAAGTCACAGACATGTCGGTGCTTGGGGACGGGATCAGTGCCTGGGGGGGCCTGCACACTCCCAGCGTGCCCATTGGGGAGCATGGCATGCCAGGAGCTGCCTTCAGAGCTGGGGGCAGCAGCTGTCACGGTTCATGCCAGCCCGCAGCGTCCCTCGGTGTTGGCCAAGGGGGAGTCTATGCTTGGGATGGCTAAGCCCCAATGCCACCCCACCAGGCATGCCAGAGGTTGCCAGCCTGGCGCCCCGGCACCCCCCGACTCTGCAGGAGCCCTCAGCAAGGCCACAGCCCCGCGTGCCAGCAGATGCCCCCCCGCCACACGGCTTCCCGTCCCACACACTCACCAGCAGCAGGCGGTTGCAGTTACTGAGGTGCAGCACCACGGCCCTGTCCAGGAACTCATTGCCAGTGCTCATGGGGTCAGAGCTGCCCTCGGAGCCGCGGCACGTGCCGGTGTCCTCGGCCATCACCTCGCAGCCTCCCAATGCCCCACCCGCAGCATGGGCCCCGCCAGCCCTCCTGCAGGAACGGGGGGACATGTAAACACTCCCCCCCAAGGCAAGGGGACCCCCCACCTCAGCCACAGGCACCAACTCTCCTGCCCCAAGGAACAGCCTCCAGCTTCCAGGGCTGGGGCTTAAATCCTTCCAGTTCTGCTGCAGGTGAACTTGCAACAAAGGAATTTAAAAAGAGCCATGGTTTACGTAGGACCTACCCTACTGAGCACCCTGCTGCTGCCCAGTCCGCAGACAACACACACGCTCATCCCCACCCCCAACGACACACAGGCACAGCCGTGCAGCAGCAGGCCCCTCTGTGCATGGAGGGGCAGGGGGGGCGCTCTAGGGGCTGGGCGCTTGGGGTCACATCTGGGAAGTGATCGTGGGAACCCCTGGAGATGGCCCCTGGCCATGTGGGTGAAAAGAGCCCCACGAAGCTCTCACCCTGCTCGAGTGGGTTCCGCCCCCAGCCTCCTGGGGCAGCTCCCAGGGCAGCTGAGGCCCTCCAGCGCACCCAGCCCCCAGTGACTGAGCCCTTTGGTCCCCTGGGGTGGGCAGCGCCAGCCACATTACAGAGATGCCACTCAGTGAGTCAACTGCACAGCCAGGAACAGACCCCAGGAGTCCTGGGCCTCTGCTCTACCCATCAGGACCCACTGCCACCCTGCGAACACAGACCCCAGGAGTCCTGGGCCTCTGCTCTACCCCCCAGCACCCACTGCCACCCTGCGAGCACAGACCCCAGGAGTCCTGGGCCTCTGCTCTACCCCCAGCACCCACTCACCTGCGAGCTCAGACCCCAGGAGTCCTGGGCCTCTGCTCTACCCCAGCACCACTGCACCCTGCGAGCACAGCCCCAGGAGTCCTGGGCCTCTGCTCTAATCCCTGACAGCTGCTGCCACCCGTGCAGGAGTCCTGGGTCACATCCTCGTCTAACAGTCCCAGGCCTCCAAGGAGCGTGTTGTGCAGCAGCACCCAGGGTGGAGAGAGCTGGGCCAGGGACCGTGCTAGTCTAACCTCTAGATCCCTGTGGTTCAGCGTGGAAAGAGTTTGATGGGTTTGAGACCTTTCTGCTTCCTCAAGGAGTCAGCCCCCCACGTCTTGGGGTGTGGGGAGCAGGGGACAGCAGCTGGCCACAGCTCCCTCTGCACCCCAGCTCTGGAAAGCCGGGGCGGGGAGGAGGCAGTGAATATGGACCACACTCCAGGGCCCTGATCACTAGTGTGCTGCTGAGCATAGCTGCCCAAAGCGTGGGCTCGCTGGGGATAGGGGGCCCGCACTGGCTCTGTGGCGCCCCGCTGGCAAAGCCGAGGCTGTGCGCACCACCCGGCTCCCAGCACCCCAGCAATACCGGGGTCCCACTGGCGGAGGAGGCTGCCGCTGAGAGCCAGGCCTGGCCACCAGGGGGCGATAGCCAGCAGGCGCTGGCTTCCCAGGCACACTCGATGAGGCGGCAGCAAAAACCCGTGTACCGATGGGCAACGGGATCGAACCTGGCCCTCGGTCTGACTCCCTGAGCCAACGACCAGCTCTGCACGCGGGTCACCCCACGCAGGGAACTGGCCAGGCAGGCCCCTGGACCAGAACCTACCCACAGGACGTTCTGCTGCCTGCCCAGGCGTTCTCCAACTGGGGCGGCCCGAGCCACTGCCCCAGGGAGAGACCCCACCGCTCACCACTCGTCCGGCTGGCCTTCCTCTCCTCCGAGCCCTCGAGTCATCCATGTCGAGGTGTTGAGGAAGCTGAAGCTCTCCAGGGCGTGCTCACTGTCAGGCTCATGCTGGAGGCGGCTCAGGAGACGCGCTGCTTGTGTGTGGGAAGGCAGTAAGGAGTGGGGGCTGGGCAGACTGTGTCCGGGCCACTGCCAGTGCTGCCCTGCATTTGTGCCAGCTGGACCGTGCCAGGCCCCGGGCCTAGGCTGCTCCACAGGGGCCCTGGGCACGGTGGGAAGATGGGCTGTGGGCACGTTGCAGCAGCTGGTTCTAGGCACACAGTCCCCGCCACACTGCATCTGCTGCCCATCATCCCAGGGTCTGCCCAGGGTTGCCCCGGCTGCCCAGGGACCGGCCCACGCTCCTGCTCCCCAAACCCATCGCCACAATGTAACCCTTCCACCCTCCAGCTGCCCATGAATAGTGTCCCCAGCCCAGGACATACGCTGCCCATGTGGAAGGGCGGAGCTGGGCATGACCCGCATGGTGCGCCATCCTCGAGGCCCACCACTGCCCCCTTACCATGAGGATCTCCTCCAGGCGTTTCAGCTCCCGCTCCAGCGGCTGCAGTCAGGGAACTGCCCCGATAGTCATCCGGGCCGAGCACAGCGAGCCGATGGCCTCCTCCAGGCCGCAGTCACAGGCTTGGCTTGCACCTCTGCCGGGCTGGTGGGCAGGAGCTGGGCTGGGGCCAGCCTCCCCTTCCTCTGAGACTGGATCAGCACCACTGGCCGGTCCGGGAGACTCATGCCCTTGGCCCCAGAGCTTGGACACAGTGGCCTCAGCCCGCCCACCACAGGCTCACAGGCCTCGCTGAGACACGGCCCACAGGCCTCGGCTCCGGCCCGGTCTGGTCCTGTCCAGGGCACCAGCAGGTTCGAGGCCTCGGGAGGTGTCCATTTCCAGGGGAGGCAGCTCCCCGGTGCTGGGGTCCTGGGGAACTGGGGAAGGATCCTTGTGGGCACTGGGGCCCTCCCTGCAATCCACTGCCGCATCCAGGCTGCTCTCGCTGATGTGGCTCAGAGTCCGGGAGTAGGGCACGTGCCCATTGGCCACCACCTCCTTCCTCGCGCTGCCTGGCTCCTCCTGCGCTGGGTGGCTCGGCTGCGGCGCCCGCCTCCTCTTGCTGGGAGAAGGCGATCTCGATGGCGGGGGCGGAGCCTGCACCTCGGGCTGTACAATGGCTTGTGGGAGGCGTGGGCGGGTGCTGCCCGACAGCTGGGGCTGAGGAATCGTCCGATGACTCCGAGGAGATGGACCAGGCCGTGCCGTTCTCCAGCTCCTCCTGCCGCCGCGCATGTTCTAGAGAGAGAGACAGCACGTCAACAGCCCTGCCCGGCCACCGCGCCCCGCCCCGCTGCCAGCGATCACCCCACAGCCGCCACCTGCAACTCCCCACGCAGCCCGCCACACCCTCCCCTCGCAGCAGCAGCCATGCCACCAGCCCTTGGCCACGCTCTCCCCACACAGCAGCAGCACACCACCCAGCCCCTGGCCACACCCTCCTACGCAGCTTTGGCCACGCCCTCCCTCGCAGCCATGGCCACGCCCACCTAGCCCCTGCACACCCTCCTCACACAGCTTTGCCACGCCCTCACCTCGCAGCCAGTGGCCACGCCCACCTAGCCCTGGCCACACCTCCTCACGCAGCTTGGCCACGCCTCCCCTCGCAGCCAGCGGCCACACCCCTCTACCAGCCTTGGCCACGCCTCCCCTCGCAGCCAGCAGCCACACACCGCCACCCTGCAACTCCCACGCAGCCCCAACCACACCCTCCCCTCGCAGCCAGAAGCCACGTCCCCCAGCCCTGGCCATGCTCTCCTATACAGCCAGCAGCCACACCACCCACCTGCCAACTCCCACACAGCCCCAGCCACACCTCCCCTCGCAGCCAGCAGCACATCCACCCAGCCTGGCCATGCTCTCCCTACACAGCCAGCAGCCACACCCATCACCCAGCCTGGGCACGCCCTCCCCATGCAGCCACCATCCACCTACCAGCCCCTGCCGACGCCCTCCCATGCAGCCAGCAGCCACACCCCATCAGCTCTGGCCCACCCTCCCCTAGCCCCTGGCCACACCCTCCTCACGCAGCTTTGGCCACGCCCTCCCCTCGCAGCCAGTGGCCACGCCCACCTAGCCCCTGGCCACACCCTCCTCACGCAGCTTTGGCCACGCCCTCCCCTCGCAGCCAGCGGCCACACCCTCCTCACGCAGCCTTGGCCACGCCCTCCCCTCGCAGCCAGCAGCCACACCCGCCCACCCTGCCAACTCCCCACGCAGCCCCAACCACACCCTCCCCTCGCAGCCAGAAGCCACGTCCACCCAGCCCCTGGCCATGCTCTCCCTATACAGCCAGCAGCCACACCCACCCACCCTGCCAACTCCCCACACAGCCCCAGCCACACCCTCCCCTCGCAGCCAGCAGCCACATCCACCCAGCCCCTGGCCATGCTCTCCCTACACAGCCAGCAGCCACACCCATCCACCCAGCCCTGGGCACGCCCTCCCCATGCAGCCACCATCCACACCTACCCAGCCCCTGGCCACGCCCTCCCCATGCAGCCAGCAGCCACACCCATCCAGCCTCTGGCCACACCCTCCCCTCACAGCCAGCAGCCACACACATCCACTCAGCCCTAGCCACGCCCTCCCCATGCAGCCACCAGCCACACCCATCCAGCCCCTGGCCACATCCTCCCCTCACAGCCAGAAGCCACACCCACCCAGCCTCTGGCCACACCCCCCAGGCAGCCTCCAGCCACACCCCGACAGCCACCAACATTCCCTCGCCAGGGGTTAGGGTGACCAGATGTCCCGATTTTATAGGGCCAGTCCTGATTTTTGGGTCTTTTTCTTACATAGGCTCCTATTACCCCCCACCCTGTCCCGATTTTTCACATTTACTGTCTGGTTGCCCTACCAGGGGTTCACACCAGCCCTGCAGCCACTGGCAACCACCAGCCCGCATGGAGCTTTCTCCAGCCCCCCATGCTGCTAGGGTCTCACTGCCTCACTTGGGTCCCAGCAGCCTCCTGCTCCCCCCTCAGCAGCTCCCCTATCCCACCGGTGCCCCGGACCCCGTCCGACTCCAACCTGCTGAGTCCCAGAGTCTCCCAGCTGCCTGGGGGCAGGGCAGAGTCACTGTGAGGACACCAGCCCAGCCCAACTCCATGTCACCCCCAGCATCCCAGCCAGCTCCCCCCCGGGCAGGGCTGTGGGACCAAACCAAACCCTCCCTAGTGGCGGGAGCGTCCCACTGGCAGGGGCCCATTGCTCCAGCCTCTGGGCCAGGGTCCCCGTCATGTCGGCTGGGTCCCGACAGACTGCCTGGAAGGAAGGGGCTGGCCAGGTGCGTAGCCTCCACCTGGCACTGGCCAGCACAGCCCCACGCCGCGAGCCAGGCTGGTCAACGCAGTGCGTACTCCAGGGCCCAGCCTGCGCCAGCCTCTCCCCCACCGCCCCGGAGCAGGACACGAGAGCCTTGTGCAGACCGACACCCCCCACGCACCGTGCGAGTGCCCATATTCCCCCTGCACAGGGCCCAGCTTCAGCCTCCACGGAGGGCGAGGGGGGTGTTGGGAAGGGAACGTCCCATCAAAGCAGGGCTGGGTCCATCTCCAGGGTATTCCCTGCACCATCCCCTGCCCAGGAGTCCAACCCTGCTGTAACTGCTCCACCCCACTCAGAGCCGGGGAGAGAACCCAGGAGTCCTGGCTGCCAGCCCCTGCCTCTGCTCTGACCACTAGACCTCACTCTCCTACTGGAGCTGGGGATAGAACCCAGGAGTCCTGGCTGCCAGCCCCTGCTCTGTGCCCTTCCTCCAGCCCCTAACATGCCCCCTCCCTGCAGCAGGCAGCCCCAGAGCCACCCCAGGCGTGAGCAACGGGTCCCATTGGCGGGGCTGGCATCAGCAATACGAGATGGGCAAAGAGGCGTGTCTCACAGTGGGCACGGACTGGGCTGGAAAGGGCAAAGAGCAAGCTCTATAGCTATGGTAAGCAGCTACTGCACCACCTTTGGCACGGGGCAGCCTCAGGCGTAGGCTTGTCCGTGCAGGGAGAGGCTGGCATGGGCCTGACCAGGCCTCTGGGGAATGGGGCGTCCCCTCAAGCTCGGATCCCTGCCCAGCCTGGTGTCTACGGGCCGCTGCCAGCTCCCTCCCGTCCCAGCCCTCCAGCTCAGAGACAGCAGATCCCCAGCTGCTCTGGCCAGGGAGCAGTTCGGGGGCTTGGAATTCCTGTCCGACAGGTTCCCAAGGCCAGGACCTACAGAGGTGCTAGCAAGCAGGAGGCAGCCGGGACTAGTGCTATCTGGGGTGACTAGACCACCCAGGCTACGCTACAGGCTGGCCCCAGCCAGCGAACTTACACGGCCCCGCTGCGGGCATCTTCCGAGCTGGACCGAGGAGCCCTGGCTGCAGGAGCAGCTCCGAGACAGCTTCTCAAGCAGTGTCTCGCGGACGATGTCCAGCAAGGCCCCCCCGGGTTTCTCGGAGGCCGCCCACTCCAGGCTCTTGGGCAGAGAGAAGAGGGAGCCGTCAGCAGGGGGGAGGGATCTCAGGGGGCATTCAGCCGGCTGCTGGGGCTGCCTGGCTACTCCATCTGCCATCCTCAGGGTGCAGCGGCTCTGGCACAGGGTGGGCCTAGCAGGACGTCTGCAAATCAATGAAGCAGCAGCCCAGAAGGCCACGTCCCTGGGAAGCTGACCTGGGCATGACCCACAGGCGACCCACACAGAGCACTGGGGAGCCTTGCGCTCCCACACGGACACACCACGGTGCTGGGAGCACGCAGGCTCAGCGGGACCCTGCTGGCGGCTCAGAGAAGGCAGGGTCCCTCCCAGAGCGCTCTCGGCCCCCAGCTCCCACGCAGGGTGCGCCCTGTCCCGGGGCCAGGCGCACTCACATAGAAGGCCTGCTCCCGCAGGGAGGGCGTGTCGGGCGGGCTCTGGTTGTAGGTGGAGAATCGCTTGTTGACAGTGGATGCTTTGTTGACCGTGCTGGCAGCTGAGGGCTGATCGTCCTTGTCGAAGGGGCTGGGGGCGAGAGCACAGAGGTGAGAGGAGCAGGGGGCTCCAGCACTGCAGGCGGGAGGTCGCTGGGCTCAGGACTGGAGCTGGGCTTCCAATCCTCCTGCCACGCGCAGCGCTGGTGCCATGGGGCAGGGGCAGCACAAGGGAGAGGCAGGGGCTGGTAGCAGCGCTGAGCTCTGACCCTGGCGTGGGCACTGAGCGGTGGAAAGCGACAGCAAGCAGGGAAGTGGGGGGCGGGTGGGAAGCCCAGGAGAGGGCACGGGGGGAGGGAGGCTGGGCAGGCTGCCCGCACCCGGCAGCGTTAGCCACGTTGCTGGGGAGCACAGGAGGGGATCAGCCGCAGTTGAGGAACCACGGCCTGCCAGAGAGGCCATGAGCCAACTGCCCAGGTGAAGGCTTGCCTGCCCAATCTGGATCCAGGACCCCACCCTTGGGCAGTGCCATCGGGAAAGCGAGCACCACAGACCAGCCCCCAGCATCCTTCAGAGCCACCCAGCATTGGGCTGGGCAGGCTGCCCCCAGCAGGGCCGACGGGGCCACACTAGCCCAGCTAGCCCCCCGGCTGCGCTCCCCTAGACCACTCACTTCCAGTTCACCTCCAGGCTGAGCTTGATGGTGCCCAGGTCATTGATGTCGACAGCTACCACCTGTGGCAGCGCCGCAAACAGGTCCTTGGTTTCGCATGAGACGTTGCCCACCACCACATGGTTGGCCAGGCTCTTGAGCTCCGTCACCTGGGGGGGAGAGGGAGGGGCTGAGGCCAGCGCCCGGGAGCAGGGGCACGTCGGGCAGCTGCCTGCGAGCTGGGTGCAGGGCCCAGACCTGCTGGGTTTTACCCGACGTTTATGGTCAGTCACTGGAAGTTCCAGACTCTGCCCTTTGCCCCATCCCTGACCCCCCGGGGGGAGGCCTGACCCACACTCTCTCTGAGGCGGGACCCAATGGGAAAGGGCACAGCCCCGAGTGAGAGCAGAGCACCCCACAGCAGCCCAGACCCTGGTGTGCAATGGGGCCCCAAACCACTCAGCTGGGTCTCTCAGTATGAGTAGCCGTACCTCTCCACACAGCACAGCGTGTCAGGGGACTTGAACCTGCTACCTCTGGCCCCTGTCAGGCTCCGGCAGGGCCCCATGCACAAGGCCAGTGTCACAAGCCAGCAGCTCGCCAGCCAGGCGCTGCACGGCAGGATCCCAGGCCAGGAGCCAGCAGGTACTGGGAGCATTGCATGCTGCTGGCAGCTGTTCTGCCCATGCCCCGAGGGCCCCCATGCAGGCTGCAGAGCCCCGGGCCCCGGCACAGGGCGGGGGTTTGCCTGTTTGGGGGGGATGGTGCACTTTGGCTCTCAAAGCGCTCAGGTTAACCCCTCACTGCCCGAAGCAGGTGAAGCACTGGGAAAGGGAGTGAGTGGTAGCAACCTTCCCCCACAAGCTGTGCCAGCCAGAGCCAACAGCATGGCAGCAGCTGGCTCGGAGCCCAGCGAGGGCTGCTCCCTCTCGCACCAGGATGGATGGAACTGGGGCCGCGGTGGCAGCACATGCCTGGGTGCGGGGTCGGTTACTCGAGTGCTTCCTGCCTATGGAGTGGATCAGGATGGGGCTGCTTCCCACCCAGCTCCTGGCCCTGCTGTGCTCACGGAGGGTCAGCACAGGGCCCCAGGCCTGGCCACTCCCTGGGGGCAGCCAGGATCCCCTGTACCTTGATGGAGAGGAACTCTGTGATGAGGGGCAAGAAGACCATCTCCTCGCTGTCCCACACCTGCTTCCCATTCCCCTCGATGCGCCCCTTCAGCTTCCAGCGCTGGCGCCCGTACTTCATGAAGATCTGAGGGCGAGAGGAGCCAGGCGGGGCTCAGCCAGGACACACCTGGCTCTCGGCCCACGCCAGCCACTCCGAGCCAGTCCCCCGGCCAATCCCCAAGCGTCTCCCTGCAGCAGGGCAGAGCTCTGTCCCCTAGGAGAGGGGAGCTGCCTGGGGTTCCCCTCTGCCCCCTGGGAGAATTTCAGTAGCTGGTTCTGCCAGTGACCCCATCCCACCCCCGGCTCGCTGACGCCTGCAGGTGCTTTCCCCACATACCTCATACTGGTCCCCAGCACAGAGCCTGGCAAACCCGGCCAGTCCTGCAAGAGAAGAGGGAGGGGAAGCTTAGAACCAGCTAACTCCCCTGGCCCCGGCCCCCGTGGGAGCAAGGCCCTGCCCTGCCCCGAAGAGAAGCCACGTGGCTAGAGGGGGGATCAAGGGCCCAGGGTTCACCCCCTGCCCTGGGCTCGGTGCTGAGTCCCATGTGCAGGGCAGGAGGCGAGTGGTGCAGCCAGCCAACCACCAGTGGAGGGCCAGTGCCGTGCCCTGGGGAGGTGGCTGGCGGCACATGAAGCCCTGGGGGGGTTGGGGGGGCAGCAGGGGGCTAGGAGGGAGTGCCAAGGGAGCGGGGTGTGTGGGGGGAGTGGGCAACTGGTGGGGAGCAGAGGTGTGGAAGGGAGCAGGGGTCTAAGGGGGAGTGGGGAGGGAGCAGGTCATAGGGGAGAGCAGGGTGGAGGGAGTAGGGTATGGGAGGGGGAGCAGCGTTGGGGGACCAGGGTGTGGGGAGTGGGAGGCGGAGCAGGGTGGGTGTAGGGGGGAGTGTGGTTGGGGGAGTGGGAAGTGGAGCAACACTGGGGGGAGAGGGAGGTTGAGGGGATCAGGATGTTGGAGGGGGAGTGTGGTTGGAGGAGTGGGGTGTGGGAGGAGGAGCAGGGAGGGGGAACGGGGTTGAGGGAGATCAGTGTGTGGGAAGGGGAGCAGTGTTGGGGGGAGCAGGGTGAGGAAGGGGGAGTGGGAAGGGGGGCAGGGTGTGAGGGGGAGCGGCGTTGGGGGAGCGAAAAGGAGAGCGGGAAGGGGGAGCAGGGAGGGGAAGCAGGAAGGTGGAGCAGGGTGAACATAAGAACAGCCAGACTGGATCAGGCCATAGGTCCATCCAGCCCAGTATCCTGTCTGCCGACAGCGGCCAATGCCAGGTGCCCCAGAGGGAGTGAACCTAACAGGCAATGATCAAGTGATCTCTCTCCTGCCATCCATCTCCATTCTCTGACAAACAGAGGTGAGGGACACCATTCCTTACCCATCCTGGCTAATAGCCGTTAATGGACTTAACCCCCATGAATTTATCCAGTTCTCTTTTAAACGCTGGTATAGTCCTAGCCTTCACAACCTCCTCAGGCAAGGAGTTCCACAAGTTGACTGTGCGCTGCATGAAGAAGAACTTCCTTTTATTTGTTTTAAACCTGCTGCCCATTAATTTCACGTGGTGACCCCTAGTTCTTGTATTATGGGAAAAAGTAAATAACTTTTCCTTATCCACTTTTTAACTTATGTACTTTCTCAACATCACTCATGATTTTAGTGTGGGAGGGGGAGTGGGAAGAGGGTGTAGGAGGGGGAGCAGGGTGGGGGGAAGCAAGGCATAGGGAGCGGGAAGGGGTATAGGAGGGGGAGAGGGAGCAGGATGTTGTGGGGGAGCAGGAAGGGGTATAGGAGAGGGAGAGGGAGCAGGATGTTGTGGGGGAGCAGGAAGGGGTATAGGAGGGGGAGAGGGAGCAGGATGTTGTGGGGGAGCAGGAAGGGGGAGCAGGGCACAGGGAGCAGGAAGGGGTGTGTGGGAGGGGGAGCAGGGTGTGGGAGACACGGGGGGGCAGGTACCTTTCATCTTGACGTGGAACTCCCCCAGCTGGCTCTCCAGCTCGCTCTCCAGCAGACACATGTTCTGGGGACAGGAGGGATGAGAGCGCCCGTTAGCCACAGGCTCCAGCCCCTCCCGCTCGGCCCCCCCACGCCCCACCTGGCTCCCCCTACCTCGGTGTACTCTTTGTAGCCCTTGCTGGCCTCGGCCAGGCTGTCCCGTGCCTCGCGGCTGCCCGGGGAGGCGGCGGTGTAGGCCTTGACCATGTTGTGGGCCCCATCGCGGAGCCGCCGTTGGATGCAGTACGACTCGTAGAGCTCGTCGATCTGCAACAAGAGCCGCAGTGCCACAGTGAGGGGCTGGGCGCAGCGCTCGGGGGGCCCTTCCGCACTCCCCTCATTTCCACCTCAGCACCTCCTGATGCCGGGGCAGCAGCGGGGGAGAGCCCGGGACAGCAGTGGGGGGGGCCCAGGGCAGCAGTGGGGAGGGCGGGGGGGAAACTGTGCCTCACTCAGGGTAATCCCAGCTTGGAGAAGCACTGAAGTATGTAGAGGGAGAAACACGTCCCCCACATGCCTATAAGACCCACATGACGCGAGAGGCGCCCCCCACCCCCAGGCTGGTCGCCCTTACCTTGCTGGCATGGAACTCCAGCCTGCGCAGGAACCGCTCGATCGACTTGACTTGCTGGAACCGAGCAGGAAGAGAGCGGGTCAGACGCAGTCACACGGGGCCAGGCTGCAACACAGCACGGGCTTCCCCGCTGCTGCGTCCGGGGGCACGGGGTAGGGCAGGACGGGAAAGCCGAGCTGCCTCCCTGCTGAGGCTGGGGTCCCCAGGGAGGCCCAGTGCTCAGCCCCAGGCTGCCCCATCTGTAACCGAGAGCACCTTTCTCCCATGTGTGCATCAGGCCTTGGCCGCAAGCCAGCCACTAACTCCCTACAAAAGCAGCTGGCTCAGCAGCCTCCTGGCGACTCGGGGCGCTGGTGGGACCGTGACCCGGTTAGCTCTCCAGCCACCCACGGAGATGTGGGACAGACAGGCCCTGAGCGACCAGGGCACAAACCCAAGAGAACCACAAACATGCTGGCCCCCCTCAGCCCCCCCACCGGCGCAGTGGTGCACTCGCCTGTCCGAGGCCCTTTAGCCCAGAGATTCTGTCCGTGTGCTCCCCCAAGACCCCCACCCCAGCGGGTTGGTTCAGGGCAGAGCACAGTCAGTCACACGTTGGATGCTGGCGTCCGGATTTCCCAACGCGGCCCTTGGGGCCGTCAGGGCTCCATACAGGAGAGGCTCCAATTGCAGCACAGACTCTGTGCAATGGAGCAAGATATAAAGGGCCTGCCCCACATGCCCCTGCACCTCAGGCATCATCCCGCTGGGAGGCCTGCGTGGGAAGGGGAGCTGACAAGGGTGAATGGGTGAGGAGACCCAGGGCTCTGTGAGTGCCCAGTTAGGAGGGAGGAAGGGAGGGGGCCCAAAGAGCAGCGTCAGGAGCTCACCAAGGGGCCTGCCCCACTATTCCCCCGGTGGCTCTGTTCAGCACCAGCCCTTACCTTGTCAAGATCATAGAGAAAGCCCTAGAGAGAGGAGGAAAGGAGAGGGTGAGAGCTCAGAGAGGGGCACCGCATGCCCTGCACTGGGATCACTCATGGCACTGCCATCGGACATGCTAGCACCTGGTAGCTTGTCAGCACAAACATGCAACACCCCAGCAGCATGCATGTAACATGCAGCATAGGAGGCCCTGGGGTGAGGAGCCCCATGCTAAGCAGCTCGCTGCCTGTGCACCAGAACCTCAGCTGGGTTCCCACTGCCGCGCGCAGACCACAGGGAGGGGCTGCCGCTGGGCATGCGCTGGGCTGCCACAGGGCTCTGCGGCTCACACCCATGCACAAGCACGCTGGACTGCGGGGGAGGCAGCGGGGGCCCACCCTGGGGATACCAGCCAGCGCCATAATCCCGCACAGGCTCGCCGCTCTCCAGCTTCCTTGTGGAGACACCCTGCCCAGGGACCCAGGAAGGGCTCTTTGGCAGGACTGGTGGGCAGAGCGCAGGGGGAAGAGCCGGAGCAGTGCCCAGGTAGAGGGGTGCCCACAGAGCCGAGCGCGACCCACACTCACCAGGCGGGAATTCCTCTTGGACTCACGGATCTGGGTGCTGAGCTTCTCCAGTTCCAGCTGGTGCACCTCCAGGTAGGCTCTGCGGGCAGGAGCACCCCCGAATTAGCCCCCAGGCTGGGCATAGAGACAGGCTGGGGAGCCCAGCCCCAATCAGCGCAGAGACAGTGGCTGGCTGTCCCCGGCACCAGCCCCCCAGCGAAACCGCACACCCAGCGCCCACCTCCCCAGCTCTCCTCCACACCCTGCCCCCTCAGCTCTCCCCCACACCCAGCGCCCGCCCGTCCAGCTCTCCCCACATCCTGCTGCCCCAGCTTCAATCCCACACCTGCGCCTGCCCTCCCGTGAAACCACACACAGCACGCGCCCTCTCCCAATCTCCCCACGCTAAGAAGACACTCTGCCCCTCCAGCTCTCCCCCACCCCAGCGCCCGCACCCCACGCTCTCCCACATCTGCTGCACAGCTCAACCCACACCTGCGCCTGCCCCCCAGTGAAAACCACTACACCCGCGCCCAGCGCTCACCCACGGCTCTCACTCCAAGCCCCTCGCCCCCCCAGCTCCAGCCCACACTGCGCCCGTCCCTCCAGCGAACCACACACCCAGCACCACTCCCCAAGCTCCTCCCCCACACGCAGCGCCGCCCCCCTCAGCTCTCCTCAACCTCCCCCAGCTCACCACACCCGGCGCCTGCCCCCCCCGCGAAACCACACACTCAGCGGCCACCTCCCCAGTTTCCCCCACACATCGGACCCCCTCGCCCTCAGCCTCTCCTCACACCGTGGCGGCGCCTTCCTCTCAGCTCAATCTCACACCGGTGCCCGCCCTTCTAGCTCTCGCCACACCCGCGCGACGCCTATCCCAGTCTCTTTTCCCACATCACGGCACCCTCCCATACCCAGTCTCCTACACTACCTGGTGTCTTTGCCCTTCAGCTCAACTCACACGCGGCGCTCGCCTCAGCTCTCTTACCCTAATCCCACCACGGACCGCCTTCCACCCCCAGCTCAACCACACCATGGTCCCACCCACCAGATCAAATCGTCACATCTACCACCCCCCTCCCCATCATAAGCCCACCCCGGCACCTCCTCGAACTCAACCCCCACACTTGCCCCCCTCAGTCTCAACGCCCCACTCGGACACCCACCCCCCCACAAACCTCAACACCTGTCCACCTCCAGCTTGCCCCCACCCACTGGCCACGCTTGGCTCCCACCCCCACAGCACTGTGGGGAGGCAATGGAGCCCAGAGGTGTTGGGAAGGAGAGTGGGGAGGTGTTCGGGGGAGGCCTGCGGGGGCTGGGGGTACCAAAATACAAGTTTACCCAGAGTGCCAGTTTCCTTGCCCCCAACTCAGATCCATGTTCTGTGCCCAGCCCCTGCTCCCTCAGCCTTCCCCACATCCAGCCCTCGCCCCCATCGAGCGCACCCAGCACCCCCCCAGCTCACTCTCCCCCACAGGCCACCCACCCCACCCCCCAGCTCTCACAGTCAGTCACTCAGCAGGGAGGAAACAGGCCTCCGAGTGAGGAATCGCAGTGCTTTACAATAAGGGCTGGTTGCAAACCACAGCCGTGTGTGCCCCACCCCGTCCCGCCCGCAGACACTGCCAAGCTCCTCGCAGCCATCTGAGCGGGGATTGATACAGGGCTGGGCTGGTGCTCGGACTGCCCTGGAGTGCAGTTTCTCTGGAGTAGCCACTTGGGCACAGCTCGGCTCTCCCGCGACCACCACCTGGCATGGGGCGGGTAACGCCCAGTCACAGAGAATCGGTCTCATCTGCAGCCCAATGGCACAGCCACCCAGTCCCCATGCAGAGCAACCGGGGCCCTCCCAGGGAGCCCCGTGTCTCCGTGCAGAGCCAGGCGCCCGCTGCTCGGCGCCGTCCAGCTGCATGGCTGGCTGCTCCGCTTTCTGTGCAGCCAGGCTGGGCGCTGCGGGGCAGATCACTTACGTCAGCCCCTTCTTGAGCGCTTCGTACACCTCATCTAGCCGGTCGGGCTGCGGCACCTTGGGTGGGGGGGACTTGTGGGACATGGAGAACATCCTCCTGACCCGGGAGCCAGTCTTCCTGGACACCGTTGGGGTGCTGAAGGGAGGCAGATTCCTGAGGGGAGGAAGCACAAGGAGGCCAGGTGAGCTTCCTGCCGGCACGGCCACCTGGTCCCTGCTGCCCCGTGCCAGGAGCCGAGCGGCTGGGGACAAGGCCTCAGTGCAGGAATCACCGAGGGCGGAAGCGCCAGGAGCAATGGCAACCATCACCCTCTCCCACCTGCCATGGCTCAGTGGGAACCTGCCACCTTGGGAGAGCGCCAGGGTGCGGAGAGTTGCCGGTGGCTAGCCCTGCTCACAGCCGGACAGTAGCAAAGCCAGCAGTGGTGGGCGTCCCATCTCCTTGACCGCTCGCCCACTCTAGCCAGCACTGAGCGGGGCCAGGGCCATGCAGGGCTGGTGTAGGAAGGTCGAGGGGGCCCATATTCCCAGCCCTGTAGTCAAGAAGCCCAGTCCCAGCCTGGCCCGGACCACAATTCACAGGGCCAGAACCGCAGCCAAAGCCACCGGGCCCATGTCTAATCATCGCCATGTCTGCAGCGGTGAGCCTGCCGGTAACCCCTGGTCGATCCGGCCTCCGACACGGGTCCCGGCCATGGAAACGTGCCACTCTAGGCATGTTAATAACTCATGAAGAAACCCACTCCCCACTAGATCAAACCTCTCAGCGCTGGAGAGAGGAGCCTTGCGGTGCGACCTGAGGGGCAACGCACCTGGACTCTGAGTGACCAGGGAGCGGGAGCCCATGGCCCAGGCACTCGACTGCCAAGGAAGAACCGGGAGAGGGGGCAGGTTCTCCAGCAACCAGCACCCCAACCATCAAAGCTGACTCTGTGGCTGCAGCTGGGCCTGAGGCGGACGCCAGTGCCACCTCCAGCGGCCTTTGAACCCCTGGTTCTGGAAGTGGAGCCCATGATGGTTAGATAAGCCTGCTCTGATTTCAGGGCTTCTCTTTTGGCCACAGGAGTGCTGGGCGCGAAGGAGACCTGGTGCTCTGCCCGTTTGCTTGGCATTAACTGGGACAAGAAGCGGGGCTGGTCCCAGCTCACGCGCTCCCTGCCGAGTTTGCCATGGCCCAGTCCAAGCAGTGTGTTGAGAACTCAACCCAAGCCACATGCCAGAAACGGGCAGGGAACAGAACAGCAGCTGCAGGACTCTCACAATCACTCAACGCCTCCAGAGACAGGAAACGTAGCCCGAGGAAGTCAGCACCCAACAGCAAGGACCACAGCCCAGACTCTCTGCCCATGGGCAGCTCCCAACCACCTGTAACTAAGACGCCGAGAGAGAGGCTGTGGGCCCAGCATGGCACATTCTCCAGGCACCGCAGGTCCCAGCGTGGCCCTCAGAAAACTCTCCCACAGCCCAATCGCCCCGCCCACCCCCGCTTGGGAAGATCCGTCCTGGATTTCTAAGCAAGGCACGATGTCCATGGGTCTTTCCAGCTGTCCTCCTTCTCCCCCCGGATCCCAGAAATCCCCACACATCCATCTCCCCTTGGGCCAGCCCTTGAGCCCAGAGGCCCATCTTTAGGTCAGCACGCCACCACTCCCTGGGCCAGGCCATCACCTCCGGGCGCCCCACGGCCCGATTCGAGCACTCCAGCAGGGCTGGGCAAAAGCACTCTGCCCGCAGGACACGGAGCCCAGGGCCTGCTCAGTCATTACCACGGACGCTAGCCTCGACCCTCAACATGCAAATGGCCCCCCGCCCTGTCACATACACCCTGTCTTCCAACCCCCCGAGTCAGAGGCACTCAAGCGCCCACAGTTAAAAACAAAGGCTGGGACGGTAGGCCCAAAGAATCGTCCCAACCTGTGTTCCCTCTCATTTTTTACATCCACATGCGGAATGAATTTTGTTATGTGCACCAATATGGAAGTGATGTGTGGTGGTGGTGGGGCTGAGGAGTTCAGAGTGTGCGAGGGGGCTCAAGGCTGGGGCAAAGGGTTGAGGTGTGGGAGGGGGTGAGGGCTCCGGCTGCGGGCTCTGGGGTGGGGCAAGGGATGCGGGGCTCAGGGCTGGGGTACAGGGTTGGAGTGCAGGGGGGTGAGGGCTCTGGCTGGAGGGTGCGGGGTCTGGGGTGGGGCCAGGATGCAGGGCTGGGGCAGAGGGTTGGGGTGAGGGCTCTGGCTGGGGGTGCAGACTCAGGGATGCGGTAGAGGATTAGGGCGCAGGGGGGTCAGGGCTCCGGCTGGGGGTGCTGGCTCTGAGGTGGGGCCGGGGATAAGGGGTTTGGAGTGCAGACTTCCCTGGGGCCACAGTGGGGGGAGAGGACATCTTTGAGCCCTCTCTCACCGCAGCAGCACTGGGGTTGGGGAAGAGCACCTCTCCCTGGCCGCAGCAAGTCCAGGGCTGGGGCTGCAGGAGAGGGGCCTTCACACCTCCTCACCGCAGCCCTGAGAGCTTGCATGGCCCTTGATAGGGTGCTGTGCGACTATGCAGCTTAGAGAGAACTTGGCCCCCAATCCTGTGCTGAGACCGTATTACCTGCCTAGAGAAGCTTCCTGTCTGCCGGCTCAGCCTGGCCCCGAGAGGGAGCGAGCATGGATGGGGAACTGCTCCACCAACCCTGAGCACCCACAGCCTGGCTCAGAGCCCAGCCCATGTGCTGCGAAGAAAGTGCCCCTACTGCACAGAGGAGACCCTGCCAGCAGCCTACTCCACCAGCACCCCACCCAGCCCCACTCACCAAGACGCTCTGAGCACCCCCGCAGAGCCTGGCCTGCCTGGCCGGTGACAGAGCATTGGGAACAACTGGTGCCACCCCTGATTGGAACAGCCAATGCCTCCATCAGAGAAGGAACCTCCCCTTCCTCCTTCCAACAAGCCAGTTGGGCAACACCCTGGATTCCTCGGTGCCAGCCAACAACCGCCCCAGGCAAACCTCCGGGTCCTCAGCAGCTGCTGGAGACGCTAGCCAAAGGCGAACCAGGTGCTCATTGCACGAAAGCCAACATTCTCCATCCAGCGTGACCAGGATGTGAAACCGAAACCAGCTTGTGGCACTGAAGGATGCTCCTCCTGCCCCTAGAGTGCGGACAGACCTCCGGGCTCACGCTCCGGGACCTCTCTGCAGCACTGTATGCTGCCACCCAGGAGATCCTGCTGTCACCTGAGACAGGTGGCGGGGGAAGGGCAGCGCTCTACAAAGATTTGTGTCCTTCCTGGAGGGACGCACCCAGTGATGGGAGCCTGCACGTCCACCATAGATCTCTGACGCTTGGAGTCCCACAAGGACCAGTGCTCTCTCCAGTTCAGCTACATGCAGCCCTAGGTGAGCTGCTCAGGCACCATGTAGTGCCAGAAACACGCAGGTGACACACGGCTCTGCCTGTCCCCCCACACCAGACGGCCCAGTGCTGGGGTGAGAGCCGCCTGTGGATGAAAACCAGCTGGTGGAAGACAAGGGCGAAGCTGGTGGGCAGAGCAGAGCATTCCCAGCCACGGTGCACTCTCCTTTGCCTGAAGATACACACCCACAATTGGTCAGTTCAGTCTGTAGCTTACGAGAGCCCCTGGTTCCTTGCCTATGTTGAGCTCCCCCATAGCGGCATCTGCGAGTACCTCTCTCTATCACCTCCACGAGCCTGTTATTCACGCCCTCGTCACCTCTCAGCTGGACTGACACACACCTGGGCACGAAACCTGCAGCACTTGGGGAAACTCCAGCTGGTGCAGAACGCTCAGCGCATCTCCTCAGCAACACGGACACTGCGAGCGCATCAAACCTGCTCTCCGAACCAGCCTCCCGTACAACAGCGGCGTGACGGTGCCCCCCATAAGGCTTTATGGAACATGCTGATGAAGGTAATTATGGCATAACTAGAATATGTTTTATGCTACATATGCCATGTAACACCTCTCTGTAAACTGATCTACTGGAATCTATTCCTCCTATTTGTATGCATGTGTCATTGTTGTACTTGAAGTTAGGAATACTGACTGTGTACTTGCTTGATTTCTATCGAGAAAGGAATGTGCAAATTAAGTGCCCAATCAAGAACCGCTTAAGCAAACAATGAACTCAAAGACGCCAGTCCACATCAGAGCTTTCCAAGCAATGTGGCCTGGCTGGTAAGAAACTCTGTCATGCATGAACATGTGACTTTCCCATGTAACTCCAAAACTCCATCTTGAAGCTTTGCATAGGCGAGAGGAGGGGGTCTCCCCCCACAAGGGAAAGTCTATTTAAGCCTGTGGGAGACTCCTCCATTTTGTCTTCAACGGGCTAAAGAGAGAGCCTCTCCTCCCCCAAGGAAACCTGAAAGGAACTGGAACAAAGGACAGTAACCACAGGGGGTGTGAGTGATTGCTGGACCCAGACTAGAAGGAGACTAGTCCGTAAAAGGAAGCTTAGTGGAACTGGTGAGGTTTTAACTGTATTCAGTTTTATCACTGTGTTAAGCTTAGATTTGCGTGTTTCATTTTATTTTACAGGGTAATTCACTTTGTTCTGTCTGTCACTACTTGGAACCACTCAAATCCTACTTTTTATACTTAATAAAATCACTTTTTGTTTATTAATTAACCCAGAGTACATGATTAATACCTGTGGGGGCGGGGAACAGCTGTGCAGAGCTCTCTGTCAGTGTTATAGAGGGCAAAACAATTTCTGAGTTTACCCTGCATAAGCTTTATACACGGTAAAATGGTTTTATTTGGGGTTTAGACCCCATTGGGAGTTGGGCATCTGAGTGTTAAAGACAGGAACACTTCTGTAAACTGCTTTCAGGTTAAGTCTGCAGCTTTGGGGCACGTGGTTCAGACCCTGGGTCTGTGCTGGAGCAGACGGGCGTGTCTGGCTCAGCAAGACAGGGTGCTGGAGTCCCAAGCTGGCAGGGAAAGCAGGGATAGAAGTAGTCTTGGCACATCGGGTGGCGGCTCCCAAGAGGGTTTCTGTGATCCAACCCGTCACAGTGGCGTAGTCGAGCAGGGTCTGTGCACAGCTGATTGCTTAGGTGCTGGTAGTGATTTTATTGAGTTTTAGGTGTGGTGGCTGGAGAACAGACAAAGTAGTTACTGTTTGTTGTTTTCTGTTTGCTTATTTCGGGTAAGGGAAGTAAGGACAGAAAAGGAAGCAAAATAAGTAAGAGTGAAGATCAGAAGAAGCTAGAACTACACAAGCTGCAAATTGCCCAGAAAGGCTGAACACTGGGCAAGTCTCTGTTAACTAAGAATCCCCTGAGCTGAGCGCATCCCAGTTTCAGTGAACTGCAGGGGGTGGCCCAACACAAGAAAGCAGGAAAATGACTATCAGTGAAGCAGCAACTAAACTAGAACTGGCTAGACTGGAAGCAAAAGAGAAAAAAAACTAACATAAAAGACTGATGGAGAGGGAGGAAGCTGCCCACAAGAGAGCTAGGGAGGCCCAGAGGCATGAACTGGCTGTAATGGAGTCGAACAGACAAAACCCTCTACCTGCTGGCTCCACTTCCCCAAAAATCCACAAATGGGAGCAACTAGGGATAACTCAGTAGAGGGGGAGGGATAGCTCAGTGGTTTGAGCATGGGCCTGTGTTATGGAGTCCCTGGGCGATGCTCTGGAACAGCTCCCCACAAAGCCAGGCAGGACTATGGGGAGCCTCCTCTACCTCAGAGCAGACTGTTTTCAGGGCAAGAAGCTCACACAGCTTCACCTCCTGGGTCTCTCCTTGGAGCATTCAGCATCCTCTGCCCCTCTGTGCGCTTCCCACAGCGAGCCCACCCAGGCGGGGTCCTGGGGAAGCCACAGGGTCCTGCACCCCCACTTTGCAGTCAGACGTTGACTCTCACCCAGCCAGTAAAACAGAGGTTTATTCGATGACAGGAACAGGGTCTAAAACAGAGTTTGTAGGCACCGTGAACCGGACCCCTCGGCCGGGTCCATTCTGGGGGGCAGTGAGCCACACCCCCATGTCTGCACTACACTCCTCCTCCCCAGCCAGCTCCAGACTGAAAACCCCTCCAGCCCCTCCTCTCTGCTCAGCCCCTTTCCCCGGGCCAGGAGGTCACCTGATCTCTTTGTCTCCAACACCTTTAGCTGGCACTTTTGATGAGAAGAAGGGGCCCAGGCCATCAGTTGCTAGGAGACAGAGTGCCAGGCATTTAGGTGCACTGGCCCTTTGCTCTGCAGCAATCACACACCCTTATCCCAACACCTAGATATTAAGAACTGCATAGGGGACACTGAGGCACTAACACGGTATTCAGAGAAAACATTAAGAACATTCCCACTTTGTCACGGCCTGCTAAACCCAGGGTTGTGAGTTCAATCCTTGAGGGGGCCACTTAGGGGATCTGGGGCAAAAATCAGTACTTGGTCCCGCTAGTGAAGGCAGGGGGCTGGACTCAATGACTTGCAAGGTCCTTTCCAGTTCTAGGAGATAGGTATAGCTCCAATTATTATTTTTTATTATTATAGTATGATGAATCCAGCGATATTGCCAAATATTTCATCACCTTTGAGAGACTGTGCACCCTCCATGCCATCCCTGAAGATCACAAGATGACCACACTGATAGCAAAATTGACTGGCAGAGCTCTGGACATATTCAATAAGGTACCTACTGAGATGCTTCAAACTATGGTAAATTTAAGGAACTGGTTTTGAAACAGTTTCAGGTTACACCAGAAACCTACAGGGTTAAAATCAGGAGTCTTAAGAGGGGTTCTGGATTGAGTAATCTGTCTTATGTAAATGAAATGAGAGATTGGTAGATAAGGGGGTGAGGAGCAAAGATATTACAAGCTTGGAAGAAATGTGTGATTTGATTACTCAGGAACAATTCCTGAATATGTGCAGTGATGATGTAAAACAGTATTTGTGGGACAAAAAGGTGGATGCAGTGGGTGGATTAGCTGGGTTTGCAGACTCTTATGAGCAAGCACAAGCTGCAGCTAAACATAAACCACTGCCAGAGGGGGACAGGATTGGAGGAAAGCGGAATCACCGGTTTACCCCTGGGAAAAAGGAGGCTGGACGTTCACCTCCCCATTCTCCTGTTACTCATCTCAAATTTCCTGTGCAAGCAGAGGAGCCCAAGAGGTGCTATCATTGTAAGTCCACTGCGCACCTGAGGAATAAATGTCCCTTGCTGAGTGGGAGCAGGCAGCAAGTAACACATGAAGCTGCTGCTTCTCAGAGCCAGGCTGCAGCCTCTTTCCACACAGGATTTGTAAAACTTGCTTCTACCCAAGTAAGCAGTGAGCAGATGCATGCCGTTAAGTGAATTGGAAAGTGCTTCTTGGATTAAGAGTTATGATCCTGGAGGGACCTGATCCAGGAGGATTTGTTGCCAGGGAAAATGGCAGAATTAGAGCTGGTCGGGGGTTACAAGGTTCTTGCAGCTTTAGCTAAAGTACACATGCAAACTAGCCATTTGCAGGCTGAACTGACTGTTGCAATGGCGGCACACAATTTTGCACCATTTCTACTGGGGAATGATTTCTTTAATGTGGCAGAATCTGGCCCAGGGTTGGTTAGCAGTGAGACAGAAACTTGTGCTAACAGCCCCAGAGGTGGGGGTGAAATCACAGGGACCGCTGGGGGAATAGGAGAGTGTCACTTAGGCCTTGGCTACACTGCAGAGTTGCAGCGCTGGTGGTGGCTTTATAGCGCTGCAACTTACTCCCCGTCCACACTGGCAAGGCACATACAGCGCTGTATCTCCCTGGCTACAGCGCTGGTTGTACTCCACATGGACGAGAGGAATAAAGAGAACAGGGCTGGTGCTGCAGCGCTGGAGTGGCAGTGTAAACAGCGATTAATCTTACTACACTGTAACTGACCTCCGGAATTTTCCCATAATGCTTTTAACTAAAGAACTCTCTTTGTTTTGTTGTGAACTGGGGCTCCGGGAGCTGCTTATCTAAAAAACAAACACAGCTACTGTTTGCTCAAGCAGAGGCAGGCAGGGAATGTCCACAGCTAGTGTTTGCTTGAGGAGAGAAACAGCTCGGCGGGAGCAGCTGCTTATCTGGTCTGAAGGCTATTTGTATTTAAGAGTGAATGACAGAGGGGTGGGGGAAGTGGTTGGAACTTGCAAGGCAGCTGCTGACACAGTGTCGGCTCCAAAAATCCACTCTCTCTTTCTCCCCCATGCTTCCTGTCACACTCCACCCCACTCCCCTCTTTTGAAAAGCAGGTTGCAGCCACTTGAACGCTGAGATAGCTGCCCATAATGCACCACTCCCAACGCCACTGCAAATGCTGCAAATATGGCCACACTGCAGTGCTGGCAGCTGTCAGTGTGGCCACACTGCAGCGCTTTCCCTACGCAGCTGTACGAAGACAGCTTTAACTCCCAGCGCTGCACACCTGCAAGTGTAGCCAAACCCTCAGATTCCTCTGTAGCAGTAAAGAATGCAGCTCTGGGGGCAGGGATGGTTGTAGCCAGTTCCTGTAGCCCCAGAGCTCAAGGCAAGTTCCACAGGGAGGGGCTGGACAAAGCCAACTCCTGTCCCGTAATCGTCTCCCCAAGGGAGGGGAATGCACCACCTCGTAGCAGGGGGCACGGCCTGCCCTGGGGTGCACAGAGACGTGTGTCCCGAAGGTGGAAGTTGAGATTCTGGTGACCGCTGCGGTGGGAACAGACTCCAAGGACTCTGTAGCTGGAAGCAAGCCCAACCTGAGTGAAAGGGGGGGAATTTTGCTGGCCAGTGAAGGGTCTGTCATAGCTGGTAGCTGTAAGCCCGCAGCTGAACCAGGGTCACCTTCTCTTTTGGGGGACACAGGAGTGTTTGACCCAGAGGGGAGCCCAGAGTGGAAAGCCCAGACGGAAGGTGAGGGAGGACCGGAGAGGGGTAGGGAGGATCTTTCCCAGGGGGAGGGTGAAAAGTCTGCATTTAAAATGCCAGACCCCTCTTCTGTGGATCAGGTTTTGAGGGAAAACTGGGGGTCAGATCACCCGGAGGGAAGCACCCTACCAACTGATCTGTTGGGAACAGAAATTGGGGTGTCCAAAGGGGTTTTACCAATCTAAGGCACTGCCTCCCTCTGGCCAACAACCTGCCCTGCACACGCCTCCCCTCCCCCGATATACTGCCCACCCACCTAGTGCAGCCTTGGCATCTGGTGGTGCTGGCCCCGAGGGCAGCTCCTCAAGCAGCAGGGGTTCCAAGCTGGCTCCAGGCTCCAGCTGCCTTTACTGATGCCCAGGCACTTTACGGCCAGGGGGAGTAGCTGGAGCAATGCCGGAGCCAGCAGCACCCTAGGCAGGAATGGCTCTCTCAGCCTGGGGAGGCTGCTGCCCATCAGCCCAGCCATGACATGACTTGCCAACAGGCTGCATCTCAGGGGAGCGGCAGGTGGCTCTGTGCCTCTCCACGCTGCAAGGGCCCTGGGACAGCCAGCTCCAGGAGCACCAAGCCCTGCAGCCCTCTGGATCCATGGACAACGCCCCAGGGCCGCTTCCCATTCTCAGCAGCACAGGGAGCAAAGCCAGCATCTGGTGAGCTCCCCAAGCTGGAGCTAAGCAGAACATCACACATTCCTATGGGCCCCCCTCAGGCTCCAGGACCCCAAGCATTGCCAAGCGAGGGACCCAGAGCACCCCTCCACTGCAGTCCCCTCTGGGGAGCAGCCGCTTGGCCCAAAGCAGCCTGCACAACGGGGAGGGGGAGGATCGCTGTAGCCAAGGGCTGGGGGAAGATGGGGACTCGGAGCCAAACATCTGAGCTGGGGGAGCACAGCTCGGTCTGAAGGGCTGCTGGATGACCCCATCACCCCCCACCACACTGTAAGCCACTCCCCGGCGCCCCGGGCTGCAGGGACGCTGCGCCCATCTTGCACAGCATCCCAAGCCAGAGCATTGTCCAGCTGCTCGGCAACCACCTGATTCTCCCAGAGGATGCGCTGGCTGGGCGCTGCCCAGTCAGGCTCCAGGAACATCCCCGCCACAGACTCTATGAAGGGAGCCGACGCGGACCAGGAGTCAGCGCGATGCGTCGACAGAGCAGGGGACAAGGAGTCTGGATTCTCTGCCCCTTTCTTGCATCTAATGCTGTGAGCCCCCTGTGCGAGGTGTCACGGAGATTCCTGCTGAGAGAGTTAGTGTCAGGGGAGGGGCACCCCGGCACATGCTCAGGCTGCCCGATGCCCTGCCCCGCCAGCAGGAGCCAGCCCCCGGGCCCTACCTGAAGGCCTTGTCCTGGATCGAGTTCACGCCGGCGAAGGACTGGCTCCTATTGATCCTGGCCGCAAGGGCGCGCCGCTGGGGACGCACAGAGAGCGACATGGTGGAGTGCGACCTGGAGGGCCTCCCTGCGGGGGAAGGAAACAACATGGTGAGGACGGAGGACAGCCGGGTGTGCTGGGCTGGCACAGGAAGGGTCAGGCTCCTGGGGCGGTGGCAGGGAGAGGGGCCACCTCGACTCAAGCTCCAGCATGGAGTCCCGCTCTCCCAACACCGCTGGCTGGGCCCTGCCAGCTCTACGCCTGGTCCTTCCCTGGCACTGCTGCCATGCCAGGCTGGGTGTGAGCCAGGCCTTCCAGAGCGGCATCACATTTCAGGTAGCAGGGCTCCAGCGCCGTCGCCCTAAGCAATGGGGCCAGGTGCTGGTCTGAGAACTGGGCCCAGAGCTCCAGCAGGCCACCTGGGAGCAGAGTGTGTGTGGCACACAGCTCTGGGACCCAGCACAACTCCTGGCTGCCCCTGGAGACTAGTGCCCTGGTGCTGCCCCTTGCCCTATCTGCTGACCCATGGGCCAAGCAACTCCCCGCATCCCAGCCACCCACACTCCCTCTGGAACCAGCCAGGCACCAGCAGAACAGAGCACGTGGCAGGGCAGGAGGCAGGGCCCAAGATGGGGAACCCCTCCACTGTAAGTGCCGGGAAGGACACGCATCGGGGCGAGGTGAGCCAAAGGCCCTAGACAGCAGGAAACACTCATTGTCCCAGGCGCGCCAAGCCTTCCCGGAGCCCAGCTTCCTGGCCTGAGGACAGCCCAGCCCAGGAGCCCTGCCCAGCACAGGCCTCAGCCAACTGGCAGGGGCTGCAAGCAACCCCCCCATCATTCCCTGAGACACTGCTCCCATGCCCCAAAGATCCCTTCCCCAGGGAATCACAGCCTGCCCCTTAGCAAAGCATGCCACTCCCTGCAGGGGGCGCTACGTGGCCCCACAGCTCCCCACGCCCTGCAGCTGGGGGCACATGGCATCGTAACCATGATCCCCTGGGGTGGAAGCTGGCTTGGGCAGGTGGATGTATCACCCCACAGGCCTGCACTCAGCCAGGTCTCTGCGGATGCAGCAGGCACCAGGGCAGCGCTGGGCAGACACAGGAGCATTTCGGGGGCGCTCTGCTGGGAGATCGCAGAGCCCAGGCCATCCAGGCGCCAGGTTGGGGCAGCATTGCCAACTCCCAGCCCCCGCAATCCGCTAAGGCCCCCGCCTTCTGCGCCAGCCGCCAGGAAGGAAGCCCCAGGACAGCAGAGCCTGCTGGAAAGTCCCCGACCCACCCTGCAGCCGGAGAGCCCCCAGGAGCTGCTCTGGGGAAGGAAAGGGAGTGAGGCAGCTGGCTTCCCGGCCCAAAGGCCGGGCCTGCCTGGGAAACACCGCATAGGGAGGGCCCAGCATTCTCTGCAGGGCTGATCCACCAGGGCTGCCCCCTAAGTCCTGCTTGGGTGCTACATACTCCACAGATAGCCAGTTTCTGGGAAGAGGTATGTACCAGTGGCTGGGAGCCAGGACCTCTTAGGCCTTGAGCCCATCCCTGACTGCACTGTGACTCAGTTTCCCCCTGGGTAAAGAGGGGGAGAGGATATTGACCCACCTTGCTCTGACAAAGGACATGTGCTCTGCACTGCTACTGCCCCCTCCTGCTCCCCACACTGCTCAGAGCCCCCTCCTGCCCACTGCCTCTCATTCCAGCTACCCCTCCCTGCAAACTTTCCCCCTGCCCCCTCCGCACCGGGGCAGCCCCGCAACTCACAAGCTCATGCACCCTCCTATAGCAGCCTCCCCCAGGGCTGCAAAGATAGAGCCACGAGGGCCCATGCCACTGGCTTAGCCAAGTGTGTCAATGGGATCTGTCTGGCTCTTAAGTCCCAGGGAACAACCCCAAACCCCGCCTAGCTCTGCGACGTGGCACCAGCCAGCGGCTCTCCGCCATCACCTGACAGGGAAGGGAAGGGAACATGTGCCCCCAACCCCTCTGGTGCCTCCCTGCTGCCCCAGGCTGGCCATGGAGCCATATCTATTCCCAATGCAATGATCCATGCCCAGCACCTCACAAGGTATGTGTGGGGTGGGGGGGATGGTGCCAAATCCAGCCATAGCCCGGTAACCCCAGAGGGGCTGGAGGACCCCCTGAGTCTTTAGGGGATCACACAGACCTAAGAACGGCCACACTGGGTCAGACCAGTGGTCCATCTAGCCCAGGGGTCGGCAACCTTTCAGAAGTGCTGTGCTGAGTCTTCATTTAGTCACTCTGATTTAAGGTTTCGCGTGCTAGCAATACATTTTAACCTTTTTAGAAGGTCTCTTTCTAGAAATCTTATAGTATATAACTAAACTAGTGTTGTATGTAAAGTAAATAAGATTTCTAAAATGTTTAAGAAGCTTCATTTTAAAATTAAATTAAAATGCAGAGCCCGCTGGACTGGTAGCCAGGACCCGGGCAGTGTGAGTGCCACTGAAAAGCAGCTCGCATGCCGCCTTCGGCACCCATGCCATAGGTTGCCTACCCCTGATCTAGCCCAATATCCTGTCTTCTGACAGTGGCCAGTGCCAGGTGTTTTACTGGGAATGAACAGAACAGGGAATCATCAAGTGATCCATCCCGTCACCCATTCCCAGACGCTGTCAGTCAGAGGCTAGAGACACCCAGAGCACAGGATTGCATCCCTGGTCATTTTGGCTAATAGCCATTGATGGAACTCAGCATGGCCCAGGCCACCCACTAAGCATCAGGACAAGGCAGATGTGGCCAACCCGCAGACTGCAGGAAGGCTGGCTGGCCACATGGCCGTATTCGCAGCAGACACACCGCCACACTGAAGGAGCGGCCCTCTGGGGAGCCATCTGCCTTCCCTGGGGTCTGCGGAGACATGGGCTGGCCACTGGGAGCGGATGCCAGAGGGATGCTGAAAATACCAGGCCACAGCAGAAGACCTTGGCACAGCCTCCTCCTGCCCATCAGTGGGGCTACGCAGGGGTAATGCGCAGAGAACACAGTCCACACCCCGGAGAACTGCTCAGGGCCTTGAGTAACTTGGGCACAGCCCCTCTGCCACACTGATGTGCCTGCATTGCCCAGGCAGTCACCGTACCCAGACCCCGCCATGGTCCAAGGCACAGTGCGTAGAGTTACACAGACATAGGCCTGGAAGCACCTCGATAGGCCACCTAGGCCAGGCCCCTGCACTGAGGCAGGATCACATGTTACCTAGACCAGCCCTGAGAGGGGTTTGTCCAACCTGTCCTTAAAAACCTGCGGTGACGGGGATTCCACAGCCTCCCTCGGAAATTCTCCCTGTGCTTAACCACCCTGACAGGTGGGACATTCCTCCTGATGTCCAAGCTAAAGCGCTCGCCGAAATTTGATCCTGCTGCTTCTTGTCCTGTCGTCAGTGGCTAAGGAGAATTTATCACCTTCCTCTTTATAAAAACCTTGTACCCACGTCCCCCCTCAGTCTTCTCTTCTCCAGATTCAACAAACCCAATTGCTTCAATCTCCCCTCACAGGTCATGTCCTCTAGACCTTTGATCAACTTTGTTGCTTTTCTCTGGACTTTCTCCAGTTTGTCCATGTCCTTCCGGGGTGTGGTGCCCAGAACTGGACACAGGGCTCCAGCTGAAGCCTTCTCAGTGTGAGTGGAGTGGAAGAATTACTCCTCGTGTCTTGCTGTACAGCACTCCTAGGGCTAGTCCACAGTAGAATCACTATAGCTGGTAGTGAAGACGCTCTGGTGGTAGCTCTGTTGGTGGGAGCGCTTCTCACCCTGATACAGCGCTGTGCACACTGGCGCTTGGGTAGGTGTAACTTACGTCGCTTGGGGGGGTGGCTTTTTCACAAAGGGGTCTGCACCTCCATTCAACATTTTGTAGGGGTTCGCAAATGAAAAAAGGAGGAAAACTACTGCTCTAGTTCAACCCAGCGAGTGACCCGTGCCCCATGCTGCAGAGGAAGACAAAAATCCCAGAGTCTCTACCAATCTGATCCGGGGAAAATTCTTTCCCTCCCCCAAATACAGCGATCAGTTAGATGCTGAGCATGTGGGTGAGACCCATCAGGCAGATAAAAGGAAAGAATTCCCTGTAGTAACTCAGAGCCCTCCCCAGCTAGTGTCCCATCACCACTGGAGATATCGGCTGACAGCAGTTGTGGATGGGGATCTATCCCAGAATGACATTTGGTTTTTTTGCAATAGTACGTTGGTGATTCCTATTCAGTTTGTGAACCACAATAACCCCAGATCCCTCTCTGCAGCGCTCCTTCCTAGGCAGTCATTTCCCACTCTGTATGTGTGCAACTGCCTGGTCCTTCCTCAGTGGAGCACTCTACATTTGTCCTGTTGATGTCAGACCATTTCTCCAGTTCCACGAGCTCATTCTGAATTTAATCCTGCCCTCCAAAGGCACCCCCTCCTGGCCCGCAGGCGTTATGAGTGTGCTTTCGATGCCCTAATCCAAATCCTCTGTGAAGATAATGAACCGAACCGGAGCCAGGACTCCCACTGGCAGCCACTGCCCTGCTGAGGAGTGACTGCGAGAATCTCCCATCTGTTACAGCAGCTCAGAGTCACCTTAGTGAGTCCAAGCAGGAGCCCGCATCTCACAGGCCCCTCAAGCCCACATTCCAGGAGGCCAAGGGCTGGCTCACCACCCACCCTTCAGCAGGGTCCCACATGCAGCCGTGATGCCTCCAGTAGGAGCCCTGGGGTTTGGCGGAGGTGGACACTCTGCTCGCCATGTCAGTGCCCAGGAGAGGGGACACTTGCTCCTGCCAGAGAACAAGGCCCCGGCTCACCCCATGGCATGCTAGTGCCCAGGTCGCGGTGTCTGCTGGGCAGCCCAGCTCCCTCAAGGCAGTGGGGGAAGGCACAGGGGACGGCAGCTCACACTCACCTCACCAGATGGCAAAGCAAGGAGCCCCAGAGGGAGCCGCAAGAAGGAAGACAAGCCCCGAAGGGCAGCGTGGCTGTGGCCAGAGCCTGGCAGAGCTGGGTCTTGCCATGAGATTCCTGTTTGTCTAGAAGCTGCTGGCACCGACGGCCCCTTTCACCCCCAAATGACTCCATGCAGGTGGGTGTCCAACCCGACGTGAACAGCCACAGGGTGGAGGAGGAGCCCAAGCAGCCACAGCCTGGAGGGGAAGGCTGCCAGATCTCCTCCAGGAGGGGGCACAGCTCCCTCTCCTGGGCGCCCGCCTGCTCACAGCTGTGCAGGGAAGGCCAAGGCTCCAGCAGCACAGGGGCTGAACAGATGGGGCAGGGATAACGTGCTGAGGGGGCGGCGCTCAGGGCCCCGCACAGGACTCCTTGGCTCCCTAATTGGCTTATGCAGCATTTCCTCCTCTCTTTAGTCCTCTCGCCCGGGGGGCAGCCAAGCAGCTAGGTGCGTGGGCACAGTGCCAACTGGGAGGAAGGCATGGGGGGTCAGCTACCCATGACACTGCCCCTCGCGCAGCAGCAGGTGAGATATGGCAGTGCCAACCCTCCAGCCACTGATGGGGCCAGCCACTGGGGCCTGCCTGGCATGAGGGCAGGTCCTCAGCACACCTGGCACACTGCTGCCAGCGGGGTGCTCTTCCTGGGCTCAGCCTCTCTGACAGCGACAGCTGAGCAACGACATCCCAACGGGGCTGCCTGAGCAGTGAGCTCAGAGCGTCCGCAGGAAGCTGGATTCAGCCCCATCCCTGCCCTGGGATGCCAGCACCACTGTGCTGCACTGGGCACCCCACTCTGGCTGCAGCGCCCTGTTTCCACCACAGCTGCTCACACAGAACCAGCCCCGCCCCAGCTGCTGGCTCAGCCCGGCGCTCTCTGGGCTAGCCTGTTTGACCCCACTGCGCGGTCGTTCCCCCAGATGGAGGGCCCTGGCCTGGTGGTTAGGGACCCTGGCTGCCTGCCATGGTGGGAGCATTGCCACGCAGCGCTGAAGGGTTAACTGCCAGTGCTCCCACCGGCGAGCAGAGCCGGGCAGGACGGGTCCCCAATGCCCAGCCTGGGCAGGCTGCTAACACGACAAAGCTGCCTGGTCCATTCTCCAGTGCAGTCCCAGCCCCCTCCAGTCTCTAGGGCAACGCTGGCCCAATTAAGCTCATTAAGGAGGAGCTATAATCCCAAGGAGGCTGGCTCACCTGCAGGGCCCCAGATTACCCTCTGGAGGCCGTTTAAACGGCTCATGGCAGAGTGACCCAGGCTGCTGCCGCCCGAGGTTATTTACGTCCCAAACTGCATGGACGGGGGTCTGGGCATGGGGCGGATCTGGCTCCAGCCCCACCTCCTCCTCCAGGGGTACGACAGCAGCATGGCTCCCACCGACAGGGCTGCTGGCAGCCCATCACGCCCACAGCACAGCCAGCTGCACAGTACTGGGCTGGGGTGGCATGAACCCGTCACCTGCTCCCGCAGAGCACAACAGGGCACAGCCAGTCCCCTCTCTTCTGCCCACCCCTTCTCCACTGCCCAGAGCAATGCCCCCTCCACAGCCATTCCTCTACCCCAGGAGGCTCCGTCTGGCACCTGGAGCCAGTGGACAGAGCCATTCCAGTTCTGCCTGCCCAGCGGGGCAGCCACATGCCAGCACTGCAGAAAGAGGCTCTGGGCTGCCCAGGGAGCCAGCAGCACTTCCCACTGTGCGCTCCTTCCCCAGGCCAGGGCCGGAGCGAGAAGGAAGGCAAGGCCCAAGCTCAGCTACTGGATGCTATGAACAGTGGCGTGAGCCCCAGCCAGATGCCCGCTGCTGGCACATGCCCAGGGCTCTGCCCTGCTGCTGCTAGAGCCCTCTAGGAGCTCTGCCATACTGCTGCTGCCCCCGCGCAGCCCCTTCACATGGCAGATCCTGCCATGCTCGTATCAGCCCGGACCTCCAGCACCAGAAGAGGGGGGTCCCCTCCCCTTCTCTACCCCACTCCAGCATGCACCCCCAGCTCAGTTTGGGCCCCCTCTGCCAGCTGCCTGGGCAATGTTGCTAGGATGCCCGCAAGAGTCATTCCAGATGGGACTGCGGCTTATCACAGCAATCAGTGGGCTCCATTCTCCTCTGCCCCCAGCCGCCTGCTGTACCACTTACTGCCCCTTCCCCTCCACTGACACTTTGGGGCAGTAGCTGCCTCTGCTCCAGGTCTGTCCAGCACTGAGCACAGTGGGGCTGGGGCAGCTAGGTGCTCACAATGCAACCAGAAAATCCCCATCATGCAACCCCTGCTGACCCTCTCCTCTCAGCTCTGCTTCAGACGCACTGCACCTCCACCCTGCTCCGTCCCCTGGCCCTGCCAGCCGAGCCATGTGCTTTCACTCCAGCTGCCCGGACATACCTCTCACGCCCAATGTTTACCCAACTGAGCTGATGCCAGCTCAGTGGGGGTGGGAATAACTCCCACCTTCCCCCAACCGCTCCATCTAGACCTGGCCCTGGCCCCCGACTTGCCAGAGCTGGGCTCCAGGCTTGGCAACCATACGCACACCCTGGCTCCAGCAGGGTGCCGTGTGCACCGGGCCCATGTAAACGTGCCCAAGAATGGATTGCCGGCTGCACTGTGTCTGGCTGGGGCTGGGGCCGCCCCAGAGCACTTGGCACCGAGCAAAGCATGGGCCAGGCATGTTTCTGGAAGGTATCGAGGCCAAAGCTCAGATCAAAGCACCTCAGTATCAACACTGCTCACCCTCCCATCTGCCCCTGAGCCAGCACAGGAGCGACCCAGCACTGGCACAGCCGCTGAGACAGCGCGGAGCCAGTCGGCTCCACTTTCCCCCGGCCGCCCCTGCCACAGGGCACAGCTCACAGTCAGCCAGCACAGGGTTCCCACCAAGCTCTGCCAAGGAGGCAGTGATCCAAGCCACGAGCAGGTGCAGACTGCAGCCAAAGCCTGAGTCAAGAGAGGGCCCACATGGCATGGGAGAACCCAGCAGCCAGCCAATCCAGCAGGCCGCTCAGGGCCTGATGGGTGTCAGCCTGTCCCCATTTGCCACCAGTCAGTGAGACAAATGGGTACAGCTCAAAGCACCTAGAACTCTGACCCTGCTTTTCTCGCCTTCTCCCCATGGCAGACACACTCTGCCCCACTTGGTGCGCACGTGGGCCAGGTCTCACAGGGAGGGCTGCGGCCCAGACAGGATTCTTCTCCTCCCCACAACCTAGGGCCCCCCCAGCTCCGACACGGCTCCCTCCCTCAGATGCCCACACCCACTGCACCCTCTGGGGCTGGCGCGCCCACAAGAATACCAGGCACCGAGTGCCACGCTCCGAGCCAAGAGTGTCCTCAGCTGCTTCGCGGCTCAGCCTCCAAGACAGACCCTCTCCCCTACCGGGGAGAAGGGCTTAAAACCCCGAGGGGTGGGTAGTCACACTTCCCGGGGAGGCCAAGGGGTTGCTGGGAGTTAACAGACGCATGCAGGGCTGATGTGGGACTGCATGGACAGGGGCCCTAGCGTCACCAGAAATGCCCCACAAGCAATGGGGGCATGGAGGGAGCACATTCACAGGGTCACCCAGCCCCATGCTCCTACCTTCCCATGCAGCGCAGCACCCAGGCCAGTCAGCACAGCAGGGCTAAGCGATCCTTTGGTGCCATGTAACACCTGCAGCCAGTGTACCCTGGGCAGAGACTGCACCCCGAGGTCAGGCATTCCCCGTGGGGAGCCCCTCAGAGCGAGCCATGCTGGGACTGCAATACAGAGGGGAGGCAGGCCGTGAGCCCTGAGTCGCACACACACAGGTGTGCCCAGCCAGGGGATCCCCCTGGCGCTGGGCTCCTCCAGGGCTGGTCGGACACATTCCTGACATTGCAGAGAGAGTCAGTGACTGGTATTGCCGGGGGAGGAGCGGACTGGCAGGGCGGACACAGACGGCAGCCCCCGAGGGCCTCACTCAGCTCTTCCCAGGGGCAGGAGGGGGCTGGCAGTCAGACACCCTTGCCCTGCCCCGGGGCACAGATGCACACACAGGAGAGAGGGCACCACTGGCAGCCAGTCACCAGCTCTCCCCCTAGCATTCAGAAAACAGACCCCAGCACCCACGACTCAGGGGCACAGCCCAGAGCTCCATTCTGCCCTGCATATGCCCAGCACAGAACTCTTCAGACACCACCTTCCCCAAGCCCCAGTGCCCTGATCACACTCCCGCCGGTGGCTGCCCTCCCTGTGCCCTGCTCTGGGTGTCCATCACCGCCATACCCAGGTGCCACAGTGGAGGTGATGGTGCCCAGTCGCAAACAGTGTTTGCGCTGTGTCCCAAGCCTACTGGCACCAAGGGAAGCAGAGAAGCCCAGGGGCCCGGGGCAGGGAGTTGCTGGCACTCCGGAGCACTTCAGTTCTACACCCAGACGTGGCAGTGACAGCTAAAGCCTTATATGGCACCTGGGGCACAGGGTGGGCACTCGTGTCTCAGTCATAAGGGCCGTCTTGGGCAGAGAGCAAGGCAGCCACAGGAAGGTGGTAACCAAGATGCATGGCACAGGCCGGCCTGGCCCCTCACCCTGGGGCCCCAGTGCTTCAAAAAGCTTCACACCCTACGGGGGTAAGTGTCCCTCCTGGGGGCTGCAGTCAGTTACTGGGGAGGCGGCGGTTGCAGTGTTGCCTAGCAGCCACAGCACTGGACTGGACTTCAGAGACCTGGGCTCTAGCTCTTGCTCCACAATGGACTGCGGGGCAAGTCACTTCCCTGCTCAGTGGCAGATGTTACCAGCCGGTTGCATGGCCCCAAAGGGAGGAACTGAACAATTCCCCAATTATTTCTTCCAGTGACCTGCCTGAAACAAATGCTCCTCGTTTACAACCCCCAAGAGCTCCATGAGCTCTCCCCCAGCACGGAGGCATGGATAAAAGCCAGTCTTCTCCCCCTACAGTGTCAAGAGGAGACGCCGTTCTGATGCCTGGTGCGTCATTCAGATGACTGGGTCAGGAAGAATGCTGAATCCAGTGTACTTCCCAGCTCTCGGCGGGTGGCAAAACCAGCTGGATCAGTCTCAGCTGGTTTCTGTTTCCGACTCCCAGGCACTAACCCAGGCCTGCTGCAGCCGGATTTATCAACAGCGCCGGGAAAGCGCCTGAAGTTTGAAATCCCTTCTTGACATGAAGGATTTTTCCGCTCCCATGAGGATGTTCTGATGGGTTGCGGGGTGGGGAGATCAGTCCCCCCTCCCGCCCAGTTTCCCCTCTGCACACATGCCGCCTGCCTCTTCAGTTTCTGCTTTGCTGCTGTTGCCCACCCTCTGGCTGAGTGTGACGGGAGTTCCCCTGCACGTGACACACAAGTGAGATGGCACCATGCTCCCATGGCTGGAAGTGAAACTGCACACTTGGCCTGGCTCCACACCGTCCTGTGCAGAGTAAACACACAGAGCTGGCATGGAAAGGGGCATCTCGTTTCTGATCTCGCTAGTTTCAGCCAAGGCACAGCACCTCAGGGGCAGATGTGTGTCCTGCGGGCAGTGCCCCTGCAGCCCCCGCTGGGAGCTCATTGCCCCATGCCCCCCTTGGCATGCTTAAAGAGACACTTTTGCTTGCATCACTCCTCCCAGGGGAAAGAGCTGGAGGAAGCGTCCTTAAATCTGGGCCCTAAGCCTCTTGCCCGTCTCAGCCTTCGCATCCTTGTTTGTGCAGCTGCATGGAGGTCAGCGCAGCCCAGGATCTAAGCAATATACACACTCCAAGCCCCCAGGCCAGCCTCTGACGCAGCCCTTGGGACAGAGTATCCAGCGAGGCCGGCTGCAAGAGCACACAATATGGTTTGCTAGAGTCGCTCAGGAAGTGGAGCTGCCCCCCCTTCAGTCCTGATAACCAGGATCCAGGAACTATTGCCTGGTCACAGAGGGCAGGGGAGCGACAGATCCCACCCTGGCTTCCTTGAGAGGAGCAACCCCCACACTTCCCCTCTCCAACGCACAAGATGGGGGCAGAGGAGAAAGTTCTGCTGAGTCAAAGAAGAGTCACAACTGCCTAATAAAATCCAGGCCGTTATCAAGGATCTCAGAGGCCCCAGATACTCCCTCCCAGAGATGGGAGATGCTGGGGCTGTGGGCACTCAGGAGTGTCTCCCACGAGGAAAGGGCCCCCAAAGAACCCAGGGCTTCCTTTGCCAGAGGCTCAGGCGTGTGCAGACGTTGGGGGAGGCTGAGACGCAGCACCCCATGGCACTGTCTGGCAGGAACCCTCTGCCTCCCCCACGACCAAACTTCACCCTATGCCCTCCTTCCCCGCTGAAAGTGGTGAGAGGCATCTCTGCCACGACACGGGAAGACACACTCGCAGCCACTGGCGCCTGCGACCCCGGCTGGGCTCTGGGCGTGAAGTCACAAGCTCACAGCCACGGCATCAGCGGCCCACCCTCATGAGCTCACAGTTCACCGCCCTGGCAGTGATGAGGCCGGAAGGGACTCCACCCAAGCAAGACACCCACTGCTGCGACCTGCTCAGATGGGGGGTTGACAGGAGCGGGTGCAGCTGGCAGTGCCTGAGGTCCCCACCCTCCTGTTGGCGTGGCCTCGTGGCCGGTCACTCAGGCCACTGACGGGGAGATGACAGGAAGGGGAAGGAGCATCGAAACTGAAGAATTGGCGGAAGTGCTTGTTTACCCCTCCAAGCAGCTGCGCAAAGGGGCACGCCAGGCCAAGGGCTGGGCCGCACACTGCACCACGTCCAGAGCAGTGCGCACAGGCTGGCAGCAGCCTCCGGCTCCTGGCACCCTGCTCTCTGAGCCCAGCAGCTGGGCACTGGCACTTGAGTTAACCAACAGAGACCGGGCCCCGCTAGCTGGGCCCCCATCCCGAGCCCCCTTCCACTCCACTCTCTGTGACTGTCCTACAGCCACAGCCTCCAGCACCCACCCTGCTCCGAAACCAGCCTGGCACCCCGTGCTGTGACCCCCGACTGGAACCCCGACCCCCACAAGCAGCAGCCAGGGAGGAGGGCCGAGGTGGCAGTAGTGGGGGACGGGATCTAGAACCCACATGGCTGCACATGGAGGGAGCTGTGGGGAAGAACAAGGTGGCAGCCATGGGGGGAGGGGTGGTTTCCAGATTGCCAAGGAAACGGTCTCTGTTGCTCAGCACTGGCCCATGCCCACAGTTGCCATGGTGATACTGTCTGTGTTTGCATCCGCTCAGCGAGTGGGTTTCCCCGTGAAAGGCAGCGCCAGCTGCACACACACACACCGGGGACTGCGCACCGGCCCTTGGGGGTGGTTCTAGGTCCTGCCTATGTTGCCTCTAACCTCCACCCACTCCTGCCCTGTAGGAGCCAGCCTGCCTCAGCCAACCTGCCTCGCCCGTGGGGCACTGCTGAGAGCCAGGGATTCCCCTCTGCCGGGACATGCACAGCAACCCCCCCACACACCCCGCAATGGAGACAGACAACCATATGTGCCTCCCCAATGGAGACAGACACCCGCAGCCCCCCCACCCCCTGGACAATGGAGACAGACATCCACAACCCCTTCCCCCGGCCAATGGAGACTGATACCTGCAGCCGCCCCCTCCCTCGGCCAATGAAGACAGACACCCGGAGGTCCTGGCCCCCCCCACCAATGGAGATTGACACCCGCAGCCCCCCTCCATGAAGATCAACACCTGTAGGCCCCCGCCCCCCAGCCAATGGAGACAGATAAACAAGACACATGTGCCCATCACTCCCGTACAGACATACACACTCCCATGCACCCCCCATGCCTGCAGCTGCCGGAAGATGTTTTCCAAGAGGTGACTTGCAAGGACCCCTGAGTAGCCCTGGGATCTGGGTCTGAGCCCTGCAGGCAGGCAGAGCTGCCAGCTCCCTGGGTCACAGAGCTGTCATGGAGCTGGCGTGAATCCAGCCTGGCTCATCCCCTCCCTGAGCATTGCTGAGACCATGCTGCCCGTCCGGAAGAGCCTGCCCTAGGAAAAGCTCCAGCTAAGCCTGCTCTCGGCACGATGGAACGCTACCCCCACCCGACCTGGGGCACCAGCCCCGAGCGCCACCACCACCACAGGGAAAACCCAGCCCCTGCCCCTCCCTGGGCCTGGCAGCCACGGCACACGGGGGACCCAGACCTGTTCCGTGCCCAGACCATCCTTCCAGAGGCTGAGCAGAGAGAGCTCAGAGAACTTCTCTGTCCCCACAGCTTACCCCGGCAGGGTGGGCTGGGAGAGGCACTGCCACCTCCTCCACGGAGCCCTTAGCATCCCCCCCCCTCCCCCCGCCAGTCCCCCATCTCAGCCCATCCCACCTGGCTGGTACCTGGCAGTGGGCTGCCACTTGCTGTCTATGCCATGACGCTGACACTCAGCAGCACTTCTGCTCTCTATACCCCCAGCTAGGGGCCCTGCTGCTCCCCAGCTCTGCTCACTGACCCCCAGCCCCCCAAATGCACCTCTCCAGACTGTGCAGGGGTCCCAGCATGGTGAGCAAGGAGGTCTCCTGGCTGAGGTGCCCAGCGGAGGGACAGAATACAAAGGGCTATCGGGGGGCAGTGGGAGAGACCTACCCCAGCCAGCAGCAGTGCCAGCCAACCTCGTGGCACCACTGCAGCTTCCAGCCTACCCCCCACTGTCTATTTCAGGGCTCTCACTATCCATAATGAGTGGTTTACTTGGCAAAGTGATGGCGGGGGGAGGGGCAACCATCACAGTATTGACTCACCAAGGTGAGAGACCACAACACTGCAGTTATAGAAACAACGCTATGCCACAGAGCTGCCAGGCGCTACACCACGGAGCCGCCGGAAGCCCAGCCAGCCAGGCGCTACACCACGGAGCTGCCAGGCGCTACACCACAGATCCGCCAGGTGCTACACCACAGAGCTGCCGGGAGCCCAGCCCGCCGGGCGCTATACCACGGGGCCGCTGGGAGCTCAGCCCACCTGGTGCTATGCCACGGGGCCACCGGGAGCTCAGCCCGCCTGGCACTATGCCACGGAGCCGCCAGGCACTATGCCACACAGCCACTGGGCGCCTAGTCCGCTGAGCCCTACGCCACAGAGCCACCGGGTGCCCAGCCCGCCAGGCACTACGCCACGGAGCCGCCGGGCCGGGCGCTATGCCACGGAGCCGCCAGGAGCTCAGCCCACCGGGCGCTATGCCATGGAGCCGCCAGGCCGGGAGCTACGCCACGGAGCTGCTGGGAGCCCAGCCTGCTGGGCACTACGCCAGGGAGCCTCCAAGAGCCCAGCCCACCGGGCGCTATGCCACGGAGCCACCAGGAGCTCAGCCCACCGGGCGCTATCCCACGAAGCCACCAGGCACTACGTCACAGAGCCGCCGGGAGCCCAGCTTGCCGGGCGCTACACCCACAGCCGCCAGGAGCTCAGCCTGCCATGCACTACGCCACAGAGCGGCCGGGAGCACAGCTCACAGGACGCTACACCCACAGCCGCCGGGAGCCCAGCTCACTGGGCACTAAACCCACAGCCGCCGGGAGCTCAGCCTGCCGTGCACTACACCATGGAGCCGCTGGGAGCCCCATTCGCTACACTCACAGCTGGCAGGAGACTGACATACTGGCAGCGAGCTGGTGCATCTCCCAGGCCCAGTACCGGGAGCTGGTCCAGAGCCTTATATCACAGTATCCCGGCCCATGCAGCATCACTCTAGTGTCACGCACAGCCCCCTCCTGCAGCCAGCACCTGGCTGCCCAGCACACACTCAGCACCCCAGCCCAGCCATCCTGCCCCAGTCCCATGAGGCTCTAAGCACCTTGCAAACAACGAACGGGGCCTCCCTGCCCCCACAAACTGAAATATGATTATGCCTAGGTTACAGTGGGGAAACTGAGGCACTGACCAGGCAGCAACTTGCCAAGGCCACAGAGAAGGAGCAGATCCCAGCTCTCTTAATCTAGAAACAGGACCATCGTCCTTCTCTGGCTTGTCCATATCTCTAGGGAAACCTCAAGCCCCCCCCACACACACACTGGACCTACAGCGCAGGAGCACGGGGGCACGTCAGGTAGCACAGGGCACACTCCTCCCCTTGCCTTGCTCGCTCCTGTGTCCGGACTGGGTCACTAGACAGCATGCGAGGAGGAAGCCCCCGGCCTGGGCTGGGCCCCCCGCTGCAGGGAAGCCGGGCACGGCGGGCTCGCAGGGCGGAGGGGACTCTAAGTGGGCATGGTACCTTTGTATCTGCCGTTCATCCTGAGGCAACAGTGCCAGGGAGCAGCAGCTGCTGGTCCCCTCTCTCACCGGAGGTTAAGCCATCTGGGGCTGCCTGCTGCAGCCAGCTCTGCTCCGCACTCCCCAGCCGGCTGAGCCGGGCCCAGTCTCCTCCCACGCTTCCCCTGCTCGAGGCCTGACATCACCACATGGTTCCTGCTGCTCCCAAAGCGGTGAGTCAAACCCACGCCTCCGAAGGGAGGGGAGCGCCCCGCCAGCGCCGACCACACCGCCACCATGGCCAGGGGGCTGAGACAGGCACCAACGGTGCCCCACAGCCCTCTGCTGCTTGCTCCAGCCTCCTCCAGAGTGTACCCTTCAACCTGCCCCCCCCCACCTCCCCCACAGGATGTTGGGGCTCTGGGCAGAGTGCACACACCTGGGCACACGACCCCTGAGCTGGGTGGTTTCCCTTCCCCTTGTGCACGGCGCCGCCGTTTGGCGCCAAGCATGAGTGGGAAACGAGCGAAACCAGTCGAGCTCCTGGTGCAGGGCTACCTCAGGAGAAACCCGCTTCCCCATTCCCCAGCACCCCTGAATTCCTGCTGCGGCAGCCAGGGCTGGAGTCTCTGTGAAAGCTACCATGGCTCTGCCCATCTCTGGTGAACGCCTCCCCTCCAAGGATCTCAAAGCACTTCCCCCATCGCTGAGCCTCACAGCCTG
>NW_027424266.1:171614-260672 GCF_003597395.2 Chelonoidis abingdonii | reverse complement strand
GGGTGGGAGGGGGAAGTGGAGCACTAGTCTGGTTGTATTGCCCTGGAAAGCAACGCACGGGCACAAGGGACTTGTCCAAGATCAGACGGGGAGCCAGTGCCAGAGAGCTCCGGCACATGATTCCTAGGCTCCGGCACTGATCAACAGACACAAACACTCCGCCCGTGGCACGCGCCGCGTCGGCAGGGCCAGCACGTGCCACGGGGTCGTGTGCAATGGCAGCTGGGAAAGCCCCACTTTCGGACCCCTGAGCCAGAACCTCCACTGCTCGGGTCCGACAGCCTCCTGGGGCCCGTGCTCCATCCTACGGCATCCGTTGCAGCTGGATGTCTGGGTCCCACACACAATGGGCTGCACAGGCTGGGTCACCTGCAAAACACTACCAACCCCAGCAGTGAGCTACAACTCCCCCAGGGGACAGGGCGAGGCCCTCCTGCCAGGCCAGCCTTATGAGGGGAGGTCTGGCCCACAGCATGCAGCTGTGTCGACTCCAGCAGGGCCCATGGCAGGGCTCCATGGGCCAGCACCTTGCACCCTGGAGGATGAGGCCCATAGACACAGGCTCCTCAGCCAGCACAATTACAGATATCCCTGGGGCTGAGAGCGCACAGAGCAGGGGAGCAGGCTCCTCAGCACCGTCTGTACTGCAGCCAGCCAGGAGGGGCCGGACGGGCCTCCAGGGCAAAGGAAAGCAGAGCTCCTGGATGCTCCGGGACATGGGCCCCTGTAAGTGCTGAGTGAGTTTGACATGAGCGGCACAGAGCTGGGGACGGGGTGAATGCCTCTTTGCCAGCCTTCCACAATCATGAGAAACAGCCTCCCTCTGCTCTGCAGCCAGAGAGGCCTACAGGGACAGGGCAGGAAGGGGTTAATGGGTAAACCAGTCCCCAAAGGGTTAATGCACCTAGCATTGCAGGGCTAACTTGGCTAATCCCCCCCTGCAGGTGCAGGGAAGATGAGACAGGCCCAGGAAATAATCGACCCTCGCTGGGGAACACCCAGCTCAGAGACCGTCTCCTCTCCCATGCTGATCCCCGCAGCACCCAGAGACGGTAACATGGGCCCCCACCCAGGCCTGGGCTGCTGCAATGGAGAGGGGCCTGGACAGCGTTTTCCCTCTGTCCTTGCTGGTTTTTCACCATCTCCAGCCCATGTCTTGCCTTTCTCTTGGCTCGTCACAAGGGCACCGAGCGCCTCACCCTCTAATGAAGCTGCCTGCACGACCCCCCATGCAGTGCCCTGGTATCTAACCACGCGGCTGGCGTACTCGTGGGAGAAAGGAGGTCTTGATTACAGAACCAGCGCCCCTGCCCCTTTAACCCAACAGCAGTGAGGAGCATTCCCCGGTGTGGCTGCAGGAGTGCGGACTGGAAGGTCTCACATGCTGCCTGAAAGGGGCAGGGGACTGGATCTTTACACAGGTTCCTTCTCCCACCTGCTCCTTAGGCCCCAGAGGTAGACAGGTGCTAAAAGAAACACTACAGCGTTAACAGCAGTCAGACTGAAACAGTCAACTTCCCATCTGATCTCTCAGGATCACTAATTCTCCAGTCAAGGGACAGTCTCCGGGGCCACCTGCCCTACATCGCTAAGGCAACACACGCAGAACACACAGGCCATCGTTGAAACAAGGGAAGGGCACAGTCCCGCTCTCCCCCAGGCTGGACACGCGACAAAATGATGGCACTCCACATCTCCACCCCCACAGCGAGTCTGCAAGGGGAACCGGCAAGGGGGCAGCTGCTTCCTTGTCTGCATTTCACGAACATCCTCTCCAGCACCAGGGAACGTAGCTGGGTTCTGTGCAACTTAAACAGGACCTTGTCCTCCAGGAGCCAACCGAGGCGCGGAAGTGAACTGGGTCTTTGGGAGCGCTCCTCATGGCAGGAGGGCGGGAGATGAGGGGAGGGGCAGCGACTGAGCCCACCTACCCAGCTTGTTGGGGGGACAATGAATGTCTCCAAAGTAAGCAGTCTGTGACTCAGGTACTGAGGAGAGACGGGGTACTGGTTTTTCTGAGCAGAACCACCCTATAACTGAACTCAGAAGGATGCAGGGGAGAGCAGGCAAACATCTCTAGATATTTTAGATATGACTTGTAGTCTCTTAATGGACTTGACATCTGATTCCATGTGGAAGCAGAGGTTGGTAATGGACAGACAAAAGAACCTTGAGTCTAACATGCTAGTGAAAACGGATGGTATCTCTTTAAGCCAGAGTCCAGCCTTCGAACTGGTAACAGTTGAGGATCTGAAAACTGGCTAGCGTCTGTGTTGATGCAAATTACCTGCCTGACTGAGGGGAGAAAGACTTGCCTGTAGCTGTTAGCAAAAAGGACATGCCTAGCCAGCCAATGGATTGTTACACCAAAGAGTTCAGATTTTCACCCTACTGGATAGGGAGGAAGGGAAGGAGTAAACTTTGCAAATAAAAGCCACAGGTTAACCCTAAAATACCAAACCCCTGTTAGGCCTGAATAAAAATACAGCAAACAAAACCAGGTATGCCAGCCTGACCAAAGTCAGGCTAACAAAGGTTTGTGGGTAATCCCTGAGTGAAAAAGAACTGAAAAGCAGCATGTCTCACAAAGCGCTAAAAAAAAGTGAAATAAGGAAGGGGCTGCATTTCTGGTATAGCACCAACTGTGCTGTGTTACAAACAGTTCCTTTAAAAAACTAATAAAAAATCCCAGCCTCCCTGTTTTCACTCCTTGGTTCAGTTCTCTGTCTGTTTTGACTCCCCTACATTCCTAACTTCTGGTGCTTGCTAAGATATTGTTAATCACCTAATGCTGTAAAACATATATACTAAAAGTGTCTAGTTTCTAGTTGTTAAAAAAAGGGGGTGGGTTGCTCCAGTAAATAATTTATAACGCGACAAAACTGTCTATATAGGCTTATACTAAAATATAAAGGGCTGGCTGGTTCTCTCTAAAAACGATCTGCTCTCTATTAATGCGTGCACTTGTCAATAAAAAGCTTTTAATCGAACCTTGCTGGTGTTGCCTGTCTCTCTCGCGGTCAGACAACGAACTTTGCCGTCTGGGTTAGAGTCCCTGACACCCCCAAGGAAGTGGTTAAACTGAAAGCCTATGTTACGGAAGACCCTGAGGTCAAGAAAAAGCTACAAAGATTCAAAGGGGATATGGAACAAGCTGACCTAAAGAATGATTTGTCGATACCAAAGGCTTGGCATGACAACAACGATTGTAAATGTACGCTTGTGAAAATACTGATGTTATTGCTAATGACTGTAACTAACTTGCTGCTGATCCCAAAAACTGTAAAAATGTACAGTGTGTATGGTTTAAAAAAAACCCAAAAACCCTTGAACATGTTGGGGGGGATACATAAGAACTCATTATGTTGTAAAAGCCTTCACGGTTATACTGTTTCATTATCTGACAACACACACTATGTTAAAAGGCCTGGTGATACTGATATTTCACATAGTGCCTGTATCTGATCTTGAAACTGTACACAGCAGAAAAACCACTACAAGTTTGAATTGCTGTGCACAAAGGGAAACTGAGGTACAACACCTCCCCGCCTTCATGGCTGAATGCCAGAGTAAGTGCTCTCTGCAGAACATTCATGGCTATATTAAGTTAACACATAGACCAAACCCTGGAATCACTAAAGTGTTTCACAAAGTACAGACTAAGGTTTTGGCTGGGGCCAAAGCAGGCATCAATAATTTGGCATTACAAAGAATTCAGTGTAAACACAGCTCATTGCAATAATGGAAGGTACTTAAGCTGTATCAGGAGCTCCAATTTTGCCCTTCCACACCAGTCTCACGTTGGGGGTGTGACACATGGCTAGAAAAGTTTAAACATCCTGCAAAATGAATAACCCACAGAACACATGTGGGGAGATAATGTTTTTGTGTATTTATATATGTATGAGTAGGGTGGACAATGTAATCAACAGTCCCTGTCCATGCTGTATTCTGATAATTCAGAGGCCAAAAGAAACATCTGATTATGTAAATGAATTGTGAACACAGGATCTCTCCATATTCATCTCTCTTTGAAATGTACTGGGAATGGTGGAGGAACAAGCAAATGTCCTTATGTTAATCTGTAAGTGAGGGATCTCCTTCAAAGTCATCCTAAAGGGATGGAGGGGGCAATAGCTCAGTGGTTTGAGCATTTGGCCTGCTAAACCCAGAGTTGTGAGCTCAATCCTTGAGGGGGCCACTTAGGGATCTGGGGTTAATTCAGTACTTGGTCTTGCTAGTGAAGGCAGGGGGCTAGACTCAATGACCCAAGGTCCCTTCCACTTCTAGGAGATTGGTATATCTCCTATTATAATTACCTTTTGTTCCCTAAGGAATTCCAACTTGTCAAAAGTCATGAAATTGGATAAAAGATCCTTGGATCCTGATTCTGTCATCTCAGATCTGCTTAGACTTCATCAGGGGAAGTTTGAGTTGCAAGACTGAGGTCCCAGTTCTGCTCGTACCATCCTGAATATGAGATTTCGACATTCAACTATGATCTATGACAGCCCACAGGATTGCCACCCCCATGGCACCATGGGCCCCACGGGCCCCATGCTGCACCCGGAAGCGACCAGCACCATTTCTGGGGCAGGGAGGGGGCTCCGCACGCTGCCCTCACTTGCAGGCACTACCCCTCACAGCTCCCATTGTCTGGGAACGGGGAACTGCAGCCAATGGGAGCTTCGGGGGAGATACCCACAGGCGAGGGCAGCATGTGGAGATCTCTGTCCGTCCCCCCTCCCCCAGGGGCTGCAGGGAAGTGGTGCTGGCCGCTTCCAGGAGTGGCACGGCGCAGAGTCAGGGCAGGCAGGGAGCCTGTCTTAGCCCTGCTGCCACCCCAGAGCGACTCCAGGTAAGTGGTGCCGGGCCAGAGCCTGCACCCCAACCCCCTGCCCTGAGCCTCCTCTCACACCCCACACCCCTCCTGCACCCCAACCTACACCCCAACCCCCTGCCCTGAGCCCCCTCCCACACCCCGCACCCTCCTGCACTGAGCTCCCTCCTGCATCTCTCCTGCGCCCCAACCCCCTGCCCTGAGCCCCCTCATACAGCCCACACCCATGCACCCCAACCCCTTGCCCTGAGCCTTCCTGCACACCGCATGCTCTCCCACACCCCGCAATCCCTCCTGCACCCCAACTCCCTGCCCCAGCCCTACACCGATGGCCCTGCATGCAAATTCCCCACGCAGATGTGGCCCTCGGGCCAAAAAGTTTGCTCACCCCTGACCTATGAACTGAATTCTGAAGGAACTCTTTGCAACTACAAAACTCCCCATCTCTGCTGTGAATCTGAACCTCAATTAATTGAACTCATGTCTGTATGTATATTGATCTTTTAGCCAGTCTCTCTCTCTCTCTCGATTTTTTAATAAATTTTAGTTTAGTTCACAAGAATTGGCTGTAGTGTGTATTTGGGTAAGATCTGAAACGTTCGCTAACCTGGGAGGTGATGTGTCCGATCATTCGGGATTGGTAGAACCTTTTATTTTACATGATGAAATAAGATTTACAAAAATTGTCGCCATATTTGATGTGGGTACCGGGATGGAGCCCTGAGGCTGCATCACTTTATGGGAACTGTGTTGTTCGGATTTCTGAGTAACCAGTGAGGTAATAAAGAAGCTGTTCTATGCTGGTTTGGTGAATCCAAGTATTGGAATATCCAGCAGCTTCTGGGGTTTGGCTGCCCCATTCTTTGCAGCTCACCCTAATTGAGTGACCACAGCTGGCCCCCACTAGGACCTCAGTAACACCCCACTCTAGGGTTGCCAATTTTCTACTCGCATTAAACTGAACAACTTTGCCACACCCTCTACCCCTTCACTGAGGCTCCGTCTCTGCTCCAACCCTTCTCAGAGGCCCCCCCCCGTTCACTCCATCCCCCCTCCCTTTGTCACTCACCCTCTCACTTTCCCCTTTTTCACCAGGCTGGGGCAGGGGGTTGGGTTGGGGGTAAGGACTCCAGGCTGGGGCTGGGGATGAGGAGTTTGGGATGCAGAAGGGGGCTCCGGGATGGGGTTGAGGGCTAATTGAGTGGGAGGGGGATCAGGACTGGGCCACGGGAGGGCATGAGGGGTGCAGGCTCCGGGCAGCACTTACCTAAGGCATCTCCCAGAAGCAGCAGCATATCCTGCCCCCAGTTCCTATGGGGAGGTGCAGCCAGGCAACTCTGTGTGCTGCCCGGTCCGCAGGCTCTGCCCCTGCAGCTCCCATTGGCTGTGATTCCTAACCAATGGGAGCTGCTGAGCTGGCACTTGGGGTGGGGGCAGCAGGTAGAGCCCCCTGGGTGCCCCTACGCATAGGAGCTGGAGGGAGGACATGCCGCTGCTTCTGGGAGCCACATGGAGCCATGGCAGGTGGGGAGCCTTCCTTAGCCCCAGTGCACCGCCAACTAGGGTGACTAGATGTCCTGATTTTATAGGGACTGTCCCGATTTTTGGGTCTTTTTCTTATACAGGCTCCTATTACCCCCCACCCCATCCTGATTTTTCACACTTGCTGTCTGGTCACCCTACCGCCAACTGAACTTTTAATGGCCCAGTCAGTGGTGCTGACTGGAGCTGCCAAGGTCCTTTATGACTGGGTGTTCTGGTAGAAAACCAGACACCTGGCAACCCTACTTCATTCCCCGAACGGTGCCCCCAGAGAGGCCTCTGGATGAGGGCAGGAAGGGGTCTAAGCAGTGGGGAGTTTCTCCTTGAACAATGCCAAGGTAACAGAGGTGTCCCAAAGCAGCAGCACCCTAACAAGAGCCCATCAGCAGCCTACCAGGACCTTGAAAGCTCCATCACTGCAGCAGGGCACAGCCAACCTCCTGCTCCCATTTTTAACAGGGAGGTGCAGCCCATGGGGACTACAGGTCCCAGCATGCACTGCAGCAAGGGCTCCAGCTCAAGGAGCACTGTACTATGGGACTTGTAGTCCACGTCAGCTGCACCACCATAACAAAGGGTGTGGTTGAACCAGCTGCCTCTGCTCGCATGCTCATGTTGGGAGCATGATGGTGGGGCACATCCCCCATGTCTCAGCCTCCCCCAGCTCTGCCCCCACAGCTCCAGAGGGGAAGGCCCCAAGCGGAAGAGCCCAAGCCCCCAGCCAGGAAGAAAAGGAAAAGCTGCCTTCCTCCCAGCTCCTTTCCTGTTTGCTGCTGTTTTTAGAGCGGGGCGGGGGAGGAAGAGTGCAGGAGGAACAATGCGTAAGGGGAACCTCTCCCGCCAGGCTGGGGAGAGCAGGCCCCCACCCCTCCTCAGCAGGGGCCCGAAGGCTAAATGTTGTGGGCAGGAGCCCAGCAGCAGAGTCGTGCGGGAGGGTCAGGCTGTCAGCACCACAGGCACCGTTGCCCAGGCAGCCCCTGCCCCATTTCACTGCTGGCAGAGGCACGCCCCAACGCCTTTCAAGCCAGCCGAGGTCTCCCAGCCCTTCCCAGAAGACGAAACTGGGGCTGCACCCTTGCGCTCTCCCCGAACCAGAAACCCGGCATCCCATGGACAAGGCACAGTCACGTCCGTGACCCTAGCTCTGCTCAGGAGAGGGGCCCCACCGCCCACGAGCGCCTCAGCCGCGGCCTCCCAGCGGCAGCACTACAGCTCTGCACACAGCCGGCAGCTCCCAAACCCGGCAGGTTGCCCGACAGGCCCAGGCCCAGGCCCAGGCCCAGGCCCAGCTAGGCAGGTCCGAGGAGCACCCTCTCCCCCGCCCGGCAGCAGCCCCGCAATCAGCAAAGCCACTGACTCTGGGGAGAGGTAATTAGAGCGAATGGGCCAGCAGCACAGGATGCAGCCCAGTTAATTAGCCAGTGGGATCCCAGCATAGCAAAAGCCCAGGCAGCCTAATCAGCTTCCTGGCGGAGTAAGACTGAGCCCAGAGACAGCTGGCCAATGGCGCCACCTTCAGGGAACAAGGACGTTAGACTTGGAAACAGTCTAGTAACCCCCGACTTCCCCGGGGCAGGGCCGGCAGCATCATGGACCCACACGCCCACTCCCCAGGGCTGCAATGTCTCCGGGGCATCTACAGCAAGAAAAGTTCCATCAGCCCGTGGGAGCAGGAGCCTCTGACCTAGTGCTTCCCGCCAACCGTTCCCTCCAGCCAGGCCCTCTCCGGCCTCCCGGCACTGCGGCCAGGCTCGCTCCACGGTCCAGGGCTTCCCCATTTCCCTGGGCCTCAGGAGAATGGTCCATGCTGAGCTCACTGCCAGGAGCTTCTCCAGTGAGTCAGCTGGATCCCACCCGCTGCTCTGGCTATGCCACTCCCTGTGGGCTGTTCAGACCCTGCAGATAGTTGGCAAGCTGCTCTCATGGGCCCCTGCAGTATGCAATTAGCCACGCTCCCGCCAACCCTCCTTGGCCCTGGGTTCTGGTCTCTGAATCCATCACTGGCGTCTTCCCATTCCAAGCTGAGCTTCCCTGGCGTGGGGAGAATCTGCACCAGGCAGCATGCGACTGCTCCCTGTACCAGCCCTTCAGCGCATGGCACCAGCACCGGCCTCGGAAGAACTCACCCTGCTGTGGCGCATCCCAGCTCTCCTCTGGGCCTGGCAGGGGCCTGCTCCCGTTTGGGGGATCCCGATGGGGGATGGGAAGCCCTGCAAGAGCCTCTCAGGGAGCAAAGCAGCAGGGGCGGCACAAAGCAAACTACAGTGCAGCTGTGACCCCTGCAAACATGAGGAATGGGGAGGTACCCAGGGAGTGAGGGGAGTTTCACCTTCTCCCCCAATTCCCCAGGACTCCCTGGAGCCACTGCTTCATACAGCCGTGCCAGGAACTGTGGGATAGGTACCAGAGGGCTTGCAACAGCGTCACGGAGATGGTATGGATGTCGGGCAGGACTGCACGGACACGCTGCCCCGGTGGCACTTCCACCAGCGTTCTCAGCCATGGCATGGGTCTCTAGGGCATGGGCAGCCCCTCAGCCAGGGTGTCACGGAGTCACCGGGCGATGCTCTGGAACTGCTCCCCACCAAGCCAGGCAGGACTTTGGGGAGCCTCCTCTCCCTTGGAGCAGACTGTTTTCAGGGCAAGAAGCTCACACAGCTTCACCTCCTGGGTCTGACATTGGAGCATTCAGCATCCTCTGCCCCTCCGTGCGCTTCCCACAGCGAACCCACCCCAGCAGGGTCCTGGGGAAGCCACAAGGTCCTGCACCCGCACTTTGCAGTCAGACGTGTAGATACAGTGAACCGGCCGGGTTCATTCTGGGGGGCAGTGAGCCAGACCTCCACATCTGCCCTTACTCCTCGTCCCTAGCCAGCTCCAGACTAACCACCCCCTCCACCCCTCCGCTCTGCTCAGCCTCCTTCCCGGCCAAGGAGGTCAGCCTGATCCCTTTGTCTCCAACACCTTCAGCTGGCACACTTGCAGGGAGGATGGGCCAGGCATCAGTTGCTGAGGAGACAGAGGGTCAGGCATTTAGTGCACTGCGCCCGTTTGCTCTGCAGCAATCACACGCTCCTTATCCCACCACGTAGATTATAGAACTGCCTAGGGGACACTGAAGCAGCCAACACACACAGTATTCAGAGCAAACTTAAGAACATTGCATTCGTCACACAGCGCTTCTGCGCTGCCGCCACCCCAGCGCCCCCCAGTCCGTCCGGCGCCCCCCACAGGCTCAGCACACTGCTGAACACCCATCCTCCGGCGAACCCCACCGGAGGGCTCAGTCGCACCCACCGACACCAAGTCCTGTCCGGCGCCTCCCGCAGGGCTCAGTCGCCCCCGCCAATGCCCAGTCCCCTCTGGTACCCCCAGCCAGGCTCGGTTGCCCCTGCCGACACCCAGTCTCCTCCGGCGCCCCCGCAGGGTTCAGTCACACCCGCCGATGCACAGTCCCCTCCGGCGCCCCCCACAGGGCTCAGTCTCCCCCGCCGAAGCCCAATCCCCTCCGGCGCCCCCCGCAGGGTTCAGTTGCCCCTGCCGACACCCAGTCCCCTCCGGCGCCCCCCCACAGGGCTCAGTCACTGCCGCCGAAACCCAGTCCCCTCCGGCGCCCCCCGCAGGGCTGTCACCCCCGCCGAAACCCAGTCCCCTCCAGCACCCCCCGCAGGGCTCAGTCACCCCCGCCGAAACCCAGTCCCCTCCGGCGCCCCCCCGCAGGGCTCAGTCACCCCCGCCGAAACCCAGTCCTCTCCGGCGCCCCCCCGCAGGGGTTAATCACAATGCTGATGGCTTTCCCTACACCTAGGCTGACCCAACACTGAACAGGCGAGATCCCCCACAGCCTGGGGGCCATCGTTTTCATCCTGCTTCCCAAAACATGGTCCGGAACAGGGGGAGGGGCTCTATGATAAAACTCCCTGAGATTCACCTCCACGTCGATTGCCTAATAATAATCCCTAGCGCTGAGCTAGACCTTTCCACCATTTCACAGGGAGGGAAATTGAGGCACATAGCAGGGAAGTGATTTGTCCAAGGTCGTCCAGCCAGCCACTGGACCTGGGTTTGCCAAAGCTGACACTCTCACCCTTCATGCCTGCCTGCCCAATGTGAACGCTGCCCCCAGTACCAGGCCTGCTCAGCCTGGACCTGCCAGAGCAGCGCCATTCAGGATCCAGCTGTGCCCTGCCTGAGGAGACCCAGTGGAGAGGTGCCACCCACCCAGCAGGGGCAATTGGAAGAGGAAGCATCTGAAGTTCACAGTCCCTTTGAAGTGGAGCTAATGGCTGCGTATCACTAAGGAGGTTTCCAGGGCACTCAGCCTCCGGGGGGAGGCACCCACATAAGGCTGAGGACAGACGGAAGGGAGGTGTTTCTAAAAGACCATTCCACCACTCCCTGCTTGTATTAACCATGGCTCTGGCCCAGGCTGGCAATCCAGGTGCTTCAAAAGGAAGGTGCAGACAGTCCCAGGGAGCCCCTAGCTCAGCCATTGCAGTTAGAGGTGGGCTGGGGCCCAGAGGTGGGAGAAGGAAGAGCCCTTCACAAACTATTGGGGGTTCTAAATATTTACTGTAACCAGCTGTTCTTGTTCCCAGTCTCAGCGTCTAATCCCTCCTGACGCCTGCTGAGCTCTGGGCCACAATATCATGTGGCAGTGAGTTCCGCAGGCCAACTGCACACTGCATGAAACAGCATTTCCTTTCATCAGTTTTACAGCTGCTGCTATCAGGGTCACTGACCAGCCCCTGCTTGGCATCTACATTGCCGGGGCCATCTCCTCTCTCAGAGAACCTTCACAGGAGCATGGCTCTGCACGCTGGTGAGCAATGCCTCTCAGGAGATCCACGCCACGCGTACAGACAGCGCTCCAAGAGACAGCACACGTGGGAGCTTAATGCCTAGCACAGAGGACGCAGCGGTGCATAGAGCACCTTCGGGCTCCTCTGGGTCTCTCACTGGATAGCAAGAGCCTTCACTAGTGCACGACAGTGGGAGCAGGTTTATTTATGGGGCTGGAAATACCTAGGTCATTCGGGTCACATGTGGGAGGACCAGCATGGCTGGGAGTTAAAGGTAACCTGGGGCGGGGGGGAATCCTGGGCATCGTCCCCTTTTACGTCTTTCCAAGAGAGAACAGTTGGGAAAGGGCTGGGGGCAAAACAACAGGGTTATTGCTCGTTTCCTGATTTAGAATTAACATAAGAACGGCCAGAGTGGATGAGACCAAAGGCCCATCCAGCCCAGTGTCCTGTCTGCCAACAGTAGGCCCTCTCCGGCCTCCCGGCACTGCGGCCAGGCTCGCTCCACGGTCCAGGGCTTCCCCATTTCCCTGGGCCTCAGGAGAATGGTCCATGCTGAGCTCACTGCCAGGAGCTTCTCCAGTGAGTCAGCTGGATCCCACCCGCTGCTCTGGCTATGCCACTCCCTGTGGGCTGTTCAGACCCTGCAGATAGTTGGCAAGCTGCTCTCATGGGCCCCTGCAGTATGCAATTAGCCACGCTCCCGCCAACCCTCCTTGGCCCTGGGTTCTGGTCTCTGAATCCATCACTGGCGTCTTCCCATTCCAAGCTGAGCTTCCCTGGCGTGGGGAGAATCTGCACCAGGCAGCATGCGACTGCTCCCTGTACCAGCCCTTCAGCGCATGGCACCAGCACCGGCCTCGGAAGAACTCACCCTGCTGTGGCGCATCCCAGCTCTCCTCTGGGCCTGGCAGGGGCCTGCTCCCGTTTGGGGGATCCCGATGGGGGATGGGAAGCCCTGCAAGAGCCTCTCAGGGAGCAAAGCAGCAGGGGCGGCACAAAGCAAACTACAGTGCAGCTGTGACCCCTGCAAACATGAGGAATGGGGAGGTACCCAGGGAGTGAGGGGAGTTTCACCTTCTCCCCCAATTCCCCAGGACTCCCTGGAGCCACTGCTTCATACAGCCGTGCCAGGAACTGTGGGATAGGTACCAGAGGGCTTGCAACAGCGTCACGGAGATGGTATGGATGTCGGGCAGGACTGCACGGACACGCTGCCCCGGTGGCACTTCCACCAGCGTTCTCAGCCATGGCATGGGTCTCTAGGGCATGGGCAGCCCCTCAGCCAGGGTGTCACGGAGTCACCGGGCGATGCTCTGGAACTGCTCCCCACCAAGCCAGGCAGGACTTTGGGGAGCCTCCTCTCCCTTGGAGCAGACTGTTTTCAGGGCAAGAAGCTCACACAGCTTCACCTCCTGGGTCTGACATTGGAGCATTCAGCATCCTCTGCCCCTCCGTGCGCTTCCCACAGCGAACCCACCCCAGCAGGGTCCTGGGGAAGCCACAAGGTCCTGCACCCGCACTTTGCAGTCAGACGTGTAGATACAGTGAACCGGCCGGGTTCATTCTGGGGGGCAGTGAGCCAGACCTCCACATCTGCCCTTACTCCTCGTCCCTAGCCAGCTCCAGACTAACAGCAAAGTCAGGTACAGGCTGGGTCACACATCCATTGGATTCGTTTACGTGCTCTGTAAGTGGATGTCTTCATAATCCAATAGATGAGAGGAGAAGAGAGTGGTGACAAAGCATCCTGTCTGACTCCAGTTCGCAACCTGGAAGCTGTTAGTGAGCTGCCCTCCATGGATCACTCTAAGTGTATACATCATATGAGTCTGATCGGTTGACACCTTGCTTGGATCCGTAGTGGCGAATGGCTTCCGAGGTCTTCGATCCCACGCTATGGAAACGTTTTTATAGTCCACAACAAAGTTGAATGTACACGAGATTCATCCAAGAAACTGCTCGACTATGATGCGAAGGTTTGTATCTGGTCCGTGCTGATCTATTCTGCGGAACCTGGCCTGTTTCTCATAGCTGTGGCTGATGCGCATCCTTCTTTCTCTAAGAGGATCCGGTTGAGAGAGTTCCTGGCACGCAGGAAGTGTGGATTCCCTATAATTGGCCAGTTTGCTAAGGTTCTCCTTTCTTGGGGATTTGATGAGAATTCCTCTTTCCAGTCTGCAAACCTTCTTCTTTCCCATATCTTCTCAAAGAGGGGGTACAGCTTTCCACTGAAGCATCAGGTCTGCTTTCAGGGCTCTGCTGGGATTCAATCAGGTCCAGCGCCTTCTGTTTTCATTGGTGATGGCTTTTCTGATCTCATGCTCTGGTTGGTTTATTCGCAATTGGATTGGGAGTGTTACGTTGGCTGGCTTGATGTTTGGTGATTTGGTGGTGCTGGGTTGTTAAGGGTTCTCAAAGTGCTGCCATGTTATCTGTTGTTCTACTCTGTTAAAGACTTTCCCGTATGTTTTAACGGGATGTTCTGGCTTGCTGACTTTTCGACAGTTCGCTTGGTAGTATCATACAGGTTTCCATAGTTACGCTGTATGCTGCTGCTCCGTTGCCAGTTCATCCACATACTCTCTCTTGTCCTTCCTAATATTCCTCTTCACTGCTCTGTGGGCTTCAGCATACTCTTTTTGAGCTTTGGCCTTTGCTGCTCTAGTCCTGCTGTTGTTGACTGCTGCCGCCTTCTTCTTTCTGTCTTCTGTCTTGGTCAAGGTCTCTGCTGTGATCCACTCTTTCTGCTGATGTTTCTTAATTCCAAGCACTTCCTGGCATACTGACCTAAGTGTCTCTCTCACTTTCTGCCATCTGTTTAGTACACTGTCTTCCTCCTCCACACCCATAATCATTTTTGTTGCCCTTCTCTGTACCTTTTCCAATTCCAATATACCTTTCTTGAGATGGGGTGACCTCTGGTCTGCAAGCAGTATTCAAGATGTGGGGGTACCATGGATTTATATAGAAGCAATTGAGGTGTTGTCTCCCTTGGAAGACTCTAGGGTGACTGGAGAAGGGGGGACATGACATCACCCAGACACAGCCAAGCCACCGCTGTTATACAACAGTCCCGCCCAGCGGGAAATCTGTGGGCCAGGCAGGAACCGAACCCAGTTCCCCTGGGTTCCAGTCCAGTGCTCACTCCCCACCCCACGCCTCTCTCAGCATCCATCTGGTGACTGAGCAATGCAGGGGTACTACAGCATGGAACCATGGAGTTCATGACTGGATCACAATGCACGTGCACAAGGGGCAGAGTTAAGGTTGCCCAGGCAGCCTTAATACTAGCATTTTCTAGCTTCTGAGCCCTTGGCTCTGCACACTGACCAGTCTGAGGATCAATGTGCAAAGGGAAGCCTGCCCTAAAGGAGTGCTCTAGGGCAGTGGTCTCCAAACTTTTTTGATCATGCACCCCATCAGTAAAAAACTTTGAGCATGCAACCCCTGGCACCCTCTACCATTTTTGCCGCCCCAAGAAAAAAGAAAGAAAGAAAGAAAGAAAGAAAAAAGCCACCCTAACTGCTGAAGCGGTGCTGCTCCGGCAGTGCTCCTCCTGCCGCGCACCCTGGAGGAGCCTCACGTGCACCTCAAGCCACGGGGACTGTGACACAGCAGACTCTTGCTTCCCAAGACCACAGCATTGGCACGTCCCCTTGGGTGCTGGCCCCAACGGGGAAGGTGCAGGACAGAGAGCTGGTGGACTGGCTGAGGCTGAGACGCACGCGGCCAGTGACCTTTACACAGGTCTGATCCCCCCAGCACAGGATAGGAGGGGAAAGAGGTCAATCCCTCCCTGCAGCCCGGCCATGCGGAACCAACACACAGCACGTGCCCAGACAGGGGCAGCAGTTCTGTTCTGGGCCGGCTTGTTTGTTCTCCTTAAATCTTGACAAGAACACCAGGCTAAAGCAGATGGAAAGGGCACGAGGGATGAGCGATGGATCCTCCCTGCTGCCCAGCTGCCAGCAGGCCGGCTGTCAGGAGCCCTGGGACCTATCCAGGGCCTCTGCCTTTCACTTCTCCCTCCCCCCTGCAGGCTCCTGTTAACCCCTTGGTGACTGGCAGCCCACACTCAGTCCAAGAGGCTCTGATCTCTGCACCAGGCTAGTTGGCAAATTCCCAGCGAGAGTCTCCTTCGGTTGTTCCCCAGGAAGTGCAGGATCCCAGAGCCCAGACTCCAGCCTGAGTGGCTGCACTGCAGTTCACAGCCCCACTGCCCAAGCCCCGGGCCATAGAGTTCAAGGCCAGAAGGGAGCCCCAGAGCATCCTTCCTGACCCTCTGTATAGCACAGGTCCCAGCACCCACACAACAACCGGACTGAGACCAAGCGTTACAGCCCTCAGGAGAGGACAGCCCTGTGCCAGGCAGAGGATGGGGAGTGAGACTCACCAATGCCCAGAAAACAACACAACAGCTACACCCCAATAATCCTGTCAAATGACCCCTACCCGCTGCCGAGCCGAGCGACAAACCCCCACATCCTGCCAACCTGACCTGGGGGAAATTCCACCGGCCCCACAGTGAGCCCCGACCCTGTGAGCAGGAACCAGCCAGCCAACCCCTGAGGGGGAGAGCTCCAGGTGCCACCCCACAGCCCCACCGCCCCTGCCCAGTGGCCCAGCCCCAGCCCCAGCCAGACCTGCTGTTTCAGGAGGACACACTGGGGGTGGAGGGTGGAAAACCCCTTCCCCACGCTGAAGCCCTGCAGCATGAGCTATAGGAACGTCAGACAAACCGGGAGAGACCCAGAGCTGTCCGGCCCCTGCCCTGTTGCTGCAGAAGGAGAGAAGCCAACAAAACAGATCACGCGGAGGGAGGAATAAAAATCCAGAGTACATGGGGGGATCCCTTCCTGCCCGCTGCCGGTGGCCGCCTGAAGCCCTGCAGCATGAGCGAGGGCAACGGTTCTCAAAGGTTTGTACCGGTGACCCCTTCACAGAGCAGCCTCTGAGTGCGACCCCCTTTATACATTAAAAACACTTTTGATATATTTAACACCATTATAAATGCTGGACGCAAAGCGAGGTTTGGGGTGGAGGCTGACAGCTCGCAACACCCCCTCCCCCCCATGTAATAACCTCGCAAACCCCGAGGGGTCCCAACCCCCCTTTGAGAACCCCTGAGCTATAGAAACATAAGACAAAGCAGGACTGAGCCCCTGGGCTGCTGAACCCCTGAGCAGACACTGATGCAGGCAGCAAGCTGGCCGACCGGCCAGCGAGACAGGGACAAGGGGCACCAAGGGCTGCCCCTGCTGGAGGTGAGCCCCTCGCCTGACTGCTCTCTTCACCAAAGAGCAAAGTCTTGTTCTCCTCAGATGGGATCCACAAACCCAGATCAGACAGTACCGGTCCTAGGACTCCCTGCAGAATCCTATCCCAGCCCTCGAGAACACTTCCCCACACCGGAAACCCCACTCCGCCTCCTGCGCCACAGAGCCCCCCTCACCCTGCCCCTGCGCCAGAGCTGCCCTTGCCCCACCCCTGTGGCAGAGATCCCCCTCACCCCACCCAGCTCCCTGCACCACAGAGCCCCCTCTTCGCCCCACCCAGTTCCCTGCACCAGAGACCCCCTCACTCTCTCCCTGCACCAGAGTCCCCTCACCCCGCCCCTGCGCCACAGAGCCCCCCCTTCATCCCACCCAGCTCCCTGCGCCACAGAGCCCCCTCTTCGCCCCACCCAGTTCCCTGCACCAGAGCCCCCTCGCCGCGCCCCGTGGCAGAGCCCCGCCTCACCCCACCCCTGCGCCAGAGCCCCCCCTCACACCGCCTCCTGTGCCACAGAGCCCCCCTTCTCCCCACCCTGCTCCCTACACCAGAGCCCCCCTCACTTTCCCCCGCCAGAGCCCCCTCTCCGCTCCTGTACCAGAGACCCCCTTCATCCCACCAAGCCCCCTGCACCAGAGACCCCCTCACTCTCTCCCTGCGCCAGAGCCTCCCCTCACCCTGCCTCTTGCACCACAGAGCCCCCCCTTCATCCCACCCAACTCCATGCACCAGAAACCCCCCTCATTCTCCCTCTATGCCAGAGCCCCCCCTTCGCCCCACCCAGTTCCCTGCACCAGAGACCCCCTCACTTTCCCCCTGCACCAGAGCCCCCTCGCCGCGCCCCTGTGGCAGAGCCCCCCCTTCACCCGACCCCATGCCAGAGACCCCCTTCGCCCCACCCAGCCTCCTGCACCACAGAGCCCCTTGCCCTGCCCAATGCACTGGCACTAAGAGCTGGGGCCAGTGCAGGGCAGTGCCTGCACCCTGGAGTGCGTGCTCCATCTCTTGCCCCTGGGCAGGGAGGATGGGACCTCATCCAGGCTCTTTGGTGCACAGCTCGTGATCCACCCTGCAGGCATGTGGGCAGTGCGCTCGCCCCAGGCGTTGGCAGCCATCTCCTGGGCAATGCAGAGCACCCGACCTGACAGCTCCCTGGCCCTTGCCTTTGTTCACGCTGGCTGCTGATCCCATGGCACCTGGCCCTAGACATGCCCCAGGCTGGAGCTCCTGCCCCACGCTCAGGTTGGGGTAAACATGTTGCACACGGACCCACGCCTTCCCCAGAGACACCAAGCACTCTGGAACTGCTGGGCCAGCTCACTTCCTGGCCAGCCAGCGCACATCTGGCACCCCTGGGTACATCTGGGCTCCCTCTCCAAGGGGAGCCAGAGGCCCCAGCCTGGCAGGACAGAGCATGCAGGTAATTGATTTACATGAATATCCACCCCCGGTGCCTCCTGTGCAGAGCAGGGTGCCAGGAAAGGGTAGGAGCCCAGCCCCGTGGGAAAAGAGAGGCAGGGGACAGTGGGAGGGCTGCCCGATGGAGGAAGGTTAGGGGGGGAACACAGGTCGGTTGGTGGAGGGTGGGGGAAAGGGGGCAGGGACACAGGTGGGGCTGGTGGGAGGGATCGGAGCCGCTGGCCAGGGCAGCAGCCAGGTGCAAGGCAAACAGCAGCTGGGGTTCGTACAGGGCTCTCCCCGGACCCTGCAAGAGGACCCAGGCTTTATCCCAGCCTCGGGCTGGCAGGCCTGGCCCTCCCTCAGTTAGCGCTGCCTGAGCCCCCACAAGATGGAGACCAAAGCCAGCAGCAGAAGGCTGGCTCAGGTGCCCCCCATGGGAAGCTGTTCAGGTGCAGAGTTGTCCGCCTGGAAGCATCCCGTGCTGCTGGCAGCCCCTGCAGCTGCCAGCCCCTGCAGCTGCCAGAGCCACCTGCCAAGAAACGGCCCCGATGCAGAGGGCAGGTGCCATGGGCCACGCCGATGGGCTGGCTCCAATGGGGCTGGTGCAGGGACCCAGTGGCCACCTCACAGCAATCAAGAGGTTAAACTAAGTGCAGCCCAGACGATGGGGCTGATGGGGGGCTCTCTGCCTCCTCCCCTCTCAGCTCAGCCCCAGCCTTTCAGGGCACAGTTCCCAGAGTCCCCCTTGATGGCCTTGATCCACTCACCCGGCACAGCCACCCTGGACGTCCCCCTCTCCCATCTGTCAAAAGGCCCCACCTTTGTGCCCTGCAGAGGCTTGCCTGCCCCACAGCCCTGCCAGCTCCTGTCAGCCTGTGGGCCTCGGCTGCTGGCTCTCCCCACGGTCCAGGAGATCAGGCATCCAGTAGGTGGAACCAGCCGGCCCTTGGCCTGCTGCAAGGGGCACAGCACCTGGGCTCAGACAGGGGCCTGCCCGTGCCCACCCCCGACAGGCAGGACCTGCAGCTGGGCATCAGGGGTGGTGGCAGGAGAGCTAGGCAGAGAGGTCACACCCACATCCTCACCTTGCCCCCGACTGAGCCCAGCCAGCTGTGCCTCACCTGAGAGATCTGCTGCCCCTCCTGTCACCCAGGGAGCAGAGAGCAGCCACTCAGGACGCTGACCCCAGACGCCTCAGGAACAATCAACACAAGAGACCAGCTACCTCCAAAGACTGGGCTCAAGGACGAACAGCTCCAGTGGGAGAGGCAGCCTCACAAAATCCACCACAGTTGGGACAAGGCAGGACTGAGGGGCACCAGCAGAGTCCAGGGCTAGGACAGGAGAGGGCTGTGGGTCAGAATCGAGGGGCAGCAGCCAAGCTGGGGGGGACAGGGCATGGATAACAAAGGGGGGCTGAGGGTCAGGATTGAGGGGGCACCAGCAGAGTGCAGTGTGGTCGGGGCAGGGGGCACCAGCCTAGCATCTGCCCAGACTGGCCTACCAGGACTATAAGTCTCAGTTTTACTAATATGCACTGCACCCCCCACTCCCTCTCTCCTCCTGCCCCACAAGAGCAATGAAGGCTTCATTTCCAGCCCCCTTTGCACCCCTTGATCTGAGGTCAGTGCCCTCCCACGGGAAAGCAGGATGACAAACCAAGGGTGCCAGAGCGGGCAGTGTGTATCCACTGGGAGGGGCCGAGGCAGGGAGCACGCAACACTGGACCTAGCACAGAGTTTGGGCGAGGGTGGAGGGGGGGGCCCAGGCAGGCAGCCCCACAAAGCCACCATGAGACAGTCCAACCCCAGGGCTTCCCGGAAGGGTGGGGGCTCACCAACCCAGAACAGAGGGGAAGGTCTGAATTGGCAGGTACCAGCTGATGCACCTGCCACTAGCAGGCCACAGGGTGGCAGCTCCTTCCCTCCCCGCCCCGCCCCACGCTTCCTCCTCCATCCCCACCCCTGCTGGGCCTGAGGAGGAGACCCCATCAGCCAGAGGGGACTGGAGCAGCCTAGCAAGGCCACTCCCTTCCCAAGACCCAGCGTGCAGAGCTAGAGGGGCCATGGCAAGTCCTGCCGAGGAGTGGCTGCTAGGCAGACAACCCCCAATCCCTTACTGCACACCGTGCCATGATCTCTACCCAGGCCACCTCCCCTGGGCATGCCACAGTCCTGCCTCTGCACCCAGCCACGGGCTGCCCCTTCCAGGCCTTGCCCAGCACTGCCCCCTAGAGCCGCCCTGGCACAACCCCCACCAGCTCTCGCGCCCCCCGGCCTGCCGCTGCCGACACGGCCCGGGGCAAGAGAGATTTAACACGGCCCCATGCAGCCGGCCTCCGCTGGGGAGAGGCTCACGGGCACGAGCCCCCCGGCCTGCCGCTGCCGACACGGCGCGGGGCAAGAGAGATTTAACACGGCCCCATGCAGCCGGCCTCCGCTGGGGAGAGGCTCACGGGCACGAGGACAGCCTGAGCGAGACAGAGGCAGCGAGGCAGCTGCGTCCTCGCCCCAGAGATCCAGCCCCTAGGACCTCACCCCACACGCTACTTGGGCTATGCTGCGCAATGGCCCCTCACCTCTGCAACTGCATCTCAACCCCACCCACCCTCAGAGGGGTCGATCACACAGCTGCCCTACCCAGACCCAGTCATTTGGGTCTGTGCATCTGGGCCCAGGGGGTTCTAGAGGGTAACCATGGCAGACCTCAACATTAATATGGGGTACAGCCCACGGGGACTACAGATCCCAGCATGCAATGCTCCATCTCAACGTGATCCCCCTCAAGACAAAGCATTGCATGCTGGGATCTGTAGTCTCCATGCCTTCCCACACCCTTACTGGGCCAAAATGCGACCAGCACTCCCAGAGCCTGGTCTCGGAGTGTCACCGTCTGTGCTGAATTGCCAAGTCCAAGGAGAGGCCTGGAAGAAGATTTGGGTTTGAACCATCAGAGTTCAGGGAGGGAGGGGTTTGTAGAGCATTCTCCCTGCACCCTGTAGAAACCCAGAGAACAGCTACTTTATTTGCCTGTGCCACTTAGGAGCTCTGTAGCCCGGATCCCGCCAGAACCAGAACCGAGGAGCACAGTCAGCCATTAACTCCAGCACTGGAATGCTGCTAGCTGGAAGGAGCCCTGCACTTCGCTCGCTGAGCGGGCCGAAAACCCCGGGCTGCTGCCATTCTTCCCAAGCTCTGAAGCCAGGTGGCCCACGCCACACGCACAGAGCAATCCCTCTGCAAGATCAGCAAGGAGTGTGCTTGTGCACGTGCATGAGTGCAGACGCACACGGGTCTTGGTGACACCTTAACCAGAAACAGATGACAGCCAAGTGCTGTCTGCAGCAGGCGCACAGGTGCCCTAGCTAGCTGATCGAATCACTTTGGTCTCACAGCTTTGCACAAGTACTCCAGACATGGCTGACACGATGCGCGTGTACAGACTTGCGTGGTGTGCTCTGCGGCTGTCTGGAGCAACGTGCAGAATGTTGCATACACTAGCCCTGAGGCTTAACGCAATGTAAGGCTTTCTGATGAGACGCAGCCCTGGCCTGTGCTGAGCTGTGTAGGTTTTATGCCAATCCCGTGCCACCACTTTCAAGGATTTGCTCTGACAGGTGAAACCAGCTGTGCCCAGAGGGCTCACTCTGCCAGGCAGACCCTCCCAACTCAGCACTGCCCATCCATCCTGAGCACGACGCCAAGGAAGGGAGAGCAAAGGGAATTCGGCATGAACATCAAGATCTCCCTCCCTGCTTTCACTGACATCAATGGCAAGACTGCTGCTGAGGCAGCAGGATCAGATCACAGTGGGGTTTGGGACCTGGGGCCTTCCCTCAGGGAGCGCCCCACTGATAGACAGCTGAGTGCAGCAGGGGATGCACCATGTGTCATGCAAGAGCCACAACAATGCCACGGCAAGTCTAGGCACAGTCTGCAAAGCCACGCACTTCTCACCCCTCTCTCCAGTTCCCAGAACCCCTCACAAGCAAAGGCCGCCAGCCGAGCAGGCCGGATGGAACGAAGCTGGTTTCACAGGGCTCTCATTCTGGATTCTGAAGGCTGCTAGCAGGCTCTCAGACCCAAGATGTCCCCTTCCGATCCCCAAAATGCTCCCACAAAAATGAACTAAATATCGCAGTCCTGCCCTACCTCAGGCAGCGGCAGATTGATAGATAACACCCGGGTGGGTCTCCCAGCACTTCTTCCTGCCCCTTCCTAGATTTCAGCCAGTCTGAGCGCCTGTGTCCTCTGGCCACTGAACCCCACCCAGACACCCCGCATGGAGCTCAGTGATGTTTGACAACGTTTCTGTTCTTGGGAGACTAGAACATTGTGTGCCACAGGCAGAGAGCAGCAGGGACTGAGGGGCCTCGGAATGGCAGGGACTGATGAGGTGAGATGTGCCAGGTGATTCCTGGAGAAAAAACGTGCCCCACACTGCCGAGGAAGGTCCCAGTCAATCTAACCTGCGGGAAAATTCCTTCCCAAACCTGGTGATCAGTTAGATCCTGAGCATGGGAGCAAGCCCCAAACATCTCGACAGAGGAGTCTGGACCACCCACAACACTGTCCTGTCTCCAGCTGTGGCCAATCTCAGATGCTTCAGAGGAAGGCAGAAAACCTCCCCCAAAACATCTGACCAATTGTGCATCTGTGATTCCTTCCTGACCCAATCACCTATTGTGATTCCTTCCTGACCCCTGCAGGCACCTGTCTGAAGCCTGAGACTTGATTACAGTTATTGTCTTAATGCAGAGCTGCAAGCATCATGAGCATGCTGAGGACAATGCAGGTGCCTTGTTCTCCCCAGGTCCCATAACAGAAGGGGATTCACGACCAGCCGCCTCATCCCCTGCACACCTAGATGATGGAACCCATCCCAGAAGCTGGATTACAGCACATCTGACAGAAAGCTACATAATCTCCAAGCTCTGGTGAGTCCACCAGCTCCCTGGTTAACCATTCCAGTGTCTAATTCCCCTCACTGCTAGGCTCTCATCCCATCTCCACTCTCACCATCTGTCACTCCCACACAGCTCTGGCCTCTCATGATTGGGGCTCCACCAGGCACCGTGGACTTTCTACTCTGGCTTTTCCTCTCACCTGAGTCCCTGGTTCTCTTTCGGAGGGTTCCATTTCTAGTTCCCTCCCCAGGGATGAAGATTCACCGCTGCTCTCCAGGAGCCATGGGAGCCAGTCCCTGCAGTTAGATTTCGTGGTCAAAGCCTCAGGAATCTGCTAATCAGTATTTTCCAGGCAGCCCTGAGCCCTTCCTTTGAGAGTCAGAGATTTTTAAGTCACACAGGAGACAAATTCTGGCAGATTTCTCTATTAAATCCTCTCAGATGGTTTAAAAGCCACAGCGGAAGGACACCCTTCTCTGTTAGGCTCTCTACGATTCTAGAACAATTCCCCTAAAAGCCCCGTTAAATGGAACGCAGCCTGATCGGTTTCACCCACACTCAACAGGGCAGGACTATTCCACGGGGTGCATTGCTTTGTCGCTTTTGGCTCAAGCACTTCGGCCACCACTTGCCCTCTGCCAATCCTTGTGCTAGGAGGCAGGGCTGATTTGACTGCCCGTTGTGGGGAAAGGTGTAGGACAGGGGGATAAGCAGTCTTGGCACAGGGCACCTTTAGACCCCTGTAGCTGTGTCCACACTAGGGGCTGCACAGTGTAGCTATTTCAGTGTTTAAAAAGTTACCCCCAGAAAAGCAGTGGAGAGCAGCCCTAAGAGCCAGGCCCCAGGGAGTCAGTGGGGACACAGGGGTTCTCCCGCCAGGTCAAAGTCAGATCCCCGTGGAGCAGGGAGAAGGCAGGTCCACGCAGGACTCAGCACTGAGTCCTTGGGAGCAGGCCAAGCCAGGAGGGGATCTGAGGCACAAACAGGATCAGCCCTAGCAACCCCCTTCCCCCTTCGCTTCCCTGCATCTCCCTCAGCAAGACAGAAATAGAGCGGATGTTAACAGAGTCCCTATAAATAGCCCCGAGGGAGAGGCCAAGGAGGAAGGGGACAGTGAGAAGACCTGGCCGGGTGCCACTATGGGTCCTGTGCCACCAGAGCGCCTCCCTGTTCCCGGGCCAAGAGGGGACCATGGAGATCCAGGGATGCACCCCCTGCACCCTGGGACCTCTCACGGGCAGGCAGATCTGCCCCCCAGCACCAGCTGCCCCCTCTCCAGGGTGCTAGTGGGGAGAGGCCCCTAAGGCAGGAGTCAGTGCCCTGCTGGAGGAGCGGCGCTAGCTCAGACACTCCTGCGCCCCCTCGGCACTTCTCACCCTTCCTCAGCACTTGATGGGCCTGTAACCTGGCTCCTCTATCCCTGAGGACATCGCCCGCCTGCCCTGAAGCTAGGCGCTGGCAGCTCTGCAGCACCAGGGCATTCCCACTGCTAGCGCAGCCCACGCCAGGACAGTCGCCCACACGGGCTCATCCACATGAGGTTTGGGTCAATTCCCCCCCTGCCCCTGTCCGCACTCAGCCTAGTTAGGGTAGCCAACCCCCTCAGCACTTGCCCTGCAAGGGTGCTAGCCAATATTACGTTGTGGTAGAAGCACTAATCCAGCCTTGCTCTGCCCCACACTCCTAAGGCATGTGGGGCCTGGTATAACTTTTGCTCCCAGCTCTAGTGGTCAGCACATATTGCCACCTCAATCTGTGACAGCTCTGAGCACCCCATCAGTCACCCACCACGGGATAGGAGTGTATGGTTAATTAGGTGTTATCTTTGCAATTCGGTTGTCACAATGACCCCCCCTCCAAGGGCACAAGCCAAGAAACACTAGAGAGGGGCCAGTGGGGGGACGTGCACGTCCTTTGTCAGACAGCAGCAAGCTAGGGGCCAGCATGACAGACGGGGCTTCCAAGCCGGGTCGGGGCAGAGCCCAGTGTCCCCATCCACCCCAACTCCTTTCCGACTGGCCTCTGGCTAGCGGGTGGCTGGTAACATTTCCCAGGCCTGGCCCAGCCGCCTGCCCATTCTCCAGGCACCATCCGGCTCACGGCAAGGCTCTGGGGTAAACCGGGTCTAGCGTCCCGTCAGGACTGACTGGGAAGCAGGCATTAATTCCCCCCGTTTTCTTGGCAGGCGGCAGCCAGGCAGGAATACATGGGAGTAGCCAAGGCAGCAACAAAGCAAGGTTTGTCCTTTCAATTCCTTTAAGCATTCCTCAGCCGTCACAATAGCAGAGAAAGGAGAAAGCACTAACCCAGCAGGACAAACAGCCATTGACCGACAAGCAGTGGGTGGCCTCCCCAAGTGCCCCACAGCCTGCCTACGTCAGGGGCCCCAGCCTCCAGCCCCAGGGGTTCCTGCAGATCCCTGCGCTGAGGCACTGGGAACCGGATGCAGCCGCAGGGGCAGGGTGGGGCATTGCGAATGACATCGCCCTCCAGCAATGCTGGAGCTAGCAGCTGGCCCTAGACTGAATCGCCTTCAGCAGCCCTGTGACTCTGGGGGCCACACACCGAATCCACCAAGACCCAGGCAGGGGGTAGCTTGGGGAGATTCCTCTGTGGAATGACTTAGCTTCGAATTAGTCCTTTCCAGTTCTCCTGGAGCCATATCCTTCCCTGACAGGAACAAGCAGGGTTTTGTCTGCTATCAGCCTCCGTCCACGAGGCCAGTGGGCGCTTCGCCACCAACTCAGTGGCCGCGTGGTCAGCCCCAACCGTCGGGGGCTTGCAAAGATCCATGTGACCGAGTGCCCGCAGGTCGGTGTCTGCATGAAACAGGCTGTGGGCAGCACCAGGGGATTGAACCCAGTCCCTAGAGGACACAGCAGCTGTCCATTCAGCCCAGTGACACTCATGGACCCCTGCTCTGCAGAGACCAAGGCCTGAATATCTCAGAGAGGGTCCCTACAGGGCCCGTTGGCCTAGCAGCAGGGACAGGGGCTGCCTGTCCTGGGCCCCGGGGACATCAGTCCAAACCCCTGGATTATGACTATTGTAAATACCCAAGCACAAGGCTGAACTTGAGAACAATAGGGCTCAGGAGCAAAGCCCTGGCCCAGAGAGCAGGTGTGGCCAGGTACGATGCTGGCAAAGCACGGCTGGTCCATGGCACGCAGAGCAGCCAGCCCCCGACTGCAGGGAGCTGCCCTGAGGCTCCGCGTGCCCTGCCGTCAAAGGGCCACGAGCCAGTGCTCAGACCAATGTCACCACGCTAACCAGAGACCACCCCCCAGGCAGCACCACCCAGATCCCACAGAGGCCAGCCCAGGTTTGCTGGCCCGGCTCTGGGCTGCGTCCCCAACTCGGCACAACATCTCCCCTACAGGGCTGCTCAGCAGGAAGGAAATACCAGGGGTGGGGGGCCCAGTCCTAAACTAGCCAGCAGCCCCCCACCCGGCCCCCTTCCGGCACTGCCCCGCCGCACACTGGCACTCACATGTCCGGTGCCCAGGCAGAGCGAGCGCGCACAGAGCGCGAGGCCGGTCACTCGCCTTCCCTTTGTTCCACTCCCATGGACAGAAGGAAAACACTGAAGTCTTAAAGGCACCCGGGAGCCCACCCCCTTCGCCTTCTCCATGGAAACTGGCTCCAGCCATGTGATTCAGACAGGAAACTACAGGGATATCAGCTGCAAAGAGCTGGGAACTCCTCCCCCGGCCCCCGCCACCCGACAGGGAGAGCCCAGCACTGCCAGGCCGGCACTGAGTGAGGGGGGCGAGCCAGGAACCTGGCGAGAGTCTGGGCTTAGCCACCTGCTCCCCAGCGAAGTGCCACTCAGAGCCTGCTGGGGGGAGCCCGCATTCGGTGGGGGGCTGTAACGCGGCGATTGGGCCCGGGGGAGACATGCCAGGATCAGGCCCAGCTGGGGGGAGCCCCCAGCAGAGGGCACTACTGGCAAGGGCCAATTGCACAAGCCCTCCATGGACCCATACAGATGAGGGGCCCTCGGCAGACTCCAGTCACACTGGGTCACAAGGGAAAGGGGTCTGGGGCCGGCAAGACTGACCAAGGCCCAGGGGTGGAGCACTCAGGGGTGGGAGCTGCCAGTCAGGACTCAGCCTGGGTGAGCCCCCAGGACTGGAATAGCAGGGCCCAGTGGGATGCTTTCCTGAAGTTCCCACTTGCTCAGTTCCACCCCACTGAGGCCAGCTCTGCCCCTGTGGTCAGTGGAGGCAGAGCTGGGCCGAGGTGGCCTCTCTTGTGCCAGTCGGCATGAGTAGCCAACAGGAATGGCAGACGGGGGTAAGGGTGCCAGCCATTCCTCACTCGCCCACGCTCTACACAACTCAGGCTTTCACAGGTGAAAGTAGCATGGACTAGTGCACAGGACCCCTGGGCCCCATTCCCAGCTCTGCGACTGACTGCCTGGTCCCTTGCCCTCTCCGTGCCTATGTGTAAAGCAGGGCTGACCACACTAGCCCCCTATCCTGGACTATTCCACCCCCCCCACACACCCATTCAGGAGTCTCCCAATGTAATTAAGAGGCAGCAGGTCTAGAACCAACACATGGAAGTTCTTCACACAGCGCAGTCAACCTGTGGAACTCACTGCCAGGGCATGTTGTGAAAGCCAAAAGCATAACTGCATTCAAAAAATACCTAGATACGTTCATGGAGGATAGGTCCATCAATGGCTATAAGCCAGGATGGGCAGGGATGCAGCCCTATGTTCTGGGTGTCTCTAGCCTATGACAGCCAGAAGCTGGGAATGGGCGCCAGGGGCTGGATCACTTGATGATTCCCTGTTCTGTTCATTCCCTCTGGGCACCTGGCATTGGCCACTGTTGGAAGACAGGATACTGGGCTAGATGGATCACTGGTCTGACCCTGTATGGCTGTTCTTATGTTCTTATCCACCCTATGAGATAGCACCAACCCGTGGCTGACCCCGGGTTGTGCCCCACTGGGGCAACGCCATCAAGACAACTGGAGAAGGGTGAATGAGCCAGAACAAAGGGCAGTTTTGCTCTGGATGGAGCTGGCGGCGTTTTGGTTGCGTCTCACACCTCGGCAGATGGTCCCACGATCAGATGAGTCCCAGCAGCAGGGATTACCACTGAATCCAGGCCCTACCCCACCCACTGTCTCCGAGGCCAATGCCACTGCACTCTGAGCTTGGAGGGAACATGTCTCTCACACATACGCTGCAAACTGACAAACCCAGTGTGGAAATCAGAGCCCGGGTAGCATGAGGTGCAGACATGAGGGCACAGATGGGGCTGCACTGTCCGCTCCCCAGGAGCCCCAGGGCAGCACCCAGCTGGCACGTGAGGGGGCAGATTCCAGCCATCTTCATCTCTACCGTGGGCACGTCGGCCATGAAATGACCCACCCCAGCCTGAGTCGCTTCTCGCTGGGCCTTTACCCTGGGCAACTACATCCGTCCCCCCGTGGGTAGTGAACCCCCTTTGCGATCAGCAGTGAGAACACCTTGACACTAACACTCAGCTCGTCCAGACAGATTCCCGTCCAAAGGTCTCAAAGCACCTTGTTGCAGCAGGCGAGTAAAATTACCCACATTTCACTGATAAGGAAACTGAGGCCCGGGCAGGGGAAGCGACACACCCAAGGCCACCCAGTGAGCCAGCGGCCGAGGCAGGAACAGAACCCAGAAGTCAAGACTCCCAGTCATGTGCTCTAACCACCAGACCTTGCTGCCTCCCCTGCTGATTTGAAGAGCTTCATCCTGGAGGGTGGAAGCCAGAAGCTTGAGCTCAAAGTTGCCTCCCCCTAAAGACAGCGCCTCCTAGAGGGGAGTCAGCTCCAGGCAATGCAGCCAGAAGCAGCGAGGGCAGTGTGCAGGAGGGGCTGGGCCCAAGCCAAGACACACTAGCTACAATTGTGTAACAGTTCCGAGGTCTCCCCAGCTTCCAGGATGCCGTGCAGTCTGTGCAGGTGCAATGCTGCACACAGACGCCATCTGCAGCCAGGCCTGGTCTGAGGGCGAGAATTCCCACATTCCAAGAGCCTGCGCGTCCTGCCCCCCGCTGCACTCGAGGATGGAGATACAGCTGCATCCCTGTGCACACGCAGCCAGCTGTGTACAGGCTCCGGGCGAGGTGCTGCATGGGCAGCTGCACCTTTCTCCAGCACAGACCAGGCAGGTGGCTCCTCTCCAGTTAACCAAGGAAACCAATGAAGAGTTTGGATCATTCTTGCCCCCACCCACAAACCCTCTTGTACCAAGGCTGCAGAACAGCCCCACACTAGCCACATTATGCCAGCCGCCCCCTGGGAGAGAACTGGAGTCAGAGCTCACAGGGCAGCGTCAAGCAGGAGGCTCCGCATGACGGGAGCACACTTGGGCTGTTGCCCTCACAGTTTGCAGCTGTAGGTAGGTTTCTTATCCAGGGGTGCTGTGCGCAGCTCCACTCAGCGCTTGTGTCATGAGCTACAGGTCACCGCCCAGCAGACTTCAAAGAGCAAATGACTCTAGTGCTGTCAGACTAGCCCCAGGCTGGGGCAGTCACTATACGTCAGACTACAGTTCCCGGGCTGGCTATCTAACAGGGCTCTGTCCACTCCAGCCCCAAGGACTCAACCGCTCTAGAGTTCAGCAGGGAATTGCCACGGCCAGCTTTTGAACAGGCAAGAACTGGCTATGCCGGGTACTGACCCAAGCTCCTGCTCCACGCTCTGGGGAGACCTGTGCTTCGGCCTCAGTTCCCATACCTGTCACAGGCCGGCAGAGCTGTGAATGCACTGGGGTGAGGATAGCACATCTCCAACCATCACTGAAGAAGCAGAGCTCACTGGCACGGTTGCACTGACCCCTCCCAGCTCAAAGATCTGCAAAGTTCCCCCACTCTCATGCCTGGCCTAGATTTTGCAGGATTGCCCTAGTTTGAAATGGGCCGAGCCAGTCCCAGGCCCCTGTGGACCGTCCCATCGTTCGGAGGAGAGGCAGGATGGTCTGATGCAAGAACACTAAATCACACTTTATGTTCAGGGTTTGCAGAATTGCAATGAAGTAAGCAGGGCAATGAAGCAGAACAGCAAACAATGCCATGTGCTGAAGCACTGCTCCTGCAAGTCTCACAGGGCGTCCCACTGCTCACCGGAGCAGTGTCCCCAAACACAAGCCACTGACGCACTCAGGCAAAGGGACTGCTCCGAGGTCACACAAGGAGTCTGTGACAAAGCCAAGATGAGAACCTGCAAGTCCCAGCTCCTAGCCCCTCTACACACTGCATCACACGGCCTCCCGAACATGCAGAATAAGTTGTCCTGGCCTAGGAGATGCAGCTGGATCACAAAGAACCTCAGCAGTGTAGAGAAGGAAGAGAACAGGCCACCTTAGCATGATCACTAGGGAATTAAACTGAAATAGACACACCAAAGCTGAAGCACCACAGAGATGCCACAAAACACACCCAAACAACCCCCATCCGCTCAGTGTTCTCCCCAGCATTCCCTCTGCCCCCCCCCCGCCCCGTTACATCTGAGCAGGAGGCTCCATCTGGCAGTCCCATATCTGTCTTTATTCCCCTGGTCAGGGAGACTCTGGGCAGAAGAAGGGCAGGAATGACAGTGAGGGCGCAAGACAGGCCGTTAGGTCATCCGGTCTTCCCTCGCCTGTAGGTCTGCAAAGCACCTGGAGCAGTTATCGTGCCACTCTTCCCACCAGCTGTACACTCTGGGGGCTGTCACTGAACATACTGACGGGGGAGGATCCAGTGGATGCACCTTGTTCTGTCTGATGGTAGCTGGATCCCGTACCTACTGCCGGACCCGGGGACTTGCATCATGCACCCTTCAGCACCGTACTAAGCCCTCACGAGTCAGCAGCCCCCCGGGAATGCAATCAGCTAGACAGCCAGACCTTGGATTTCCAGGGCAGAACAACCCTCCGTCTGGCCCAAGCTAAACGTACTGACTTCAGGTGTCCTCTCTGGATGGTACCCCATGCCGGGGGGGAGTGTAGTGGCACTCTGCCCACAAAATGAACCCGCTGACTAGCGACACTGCTCTCAATATGGTGCAGGTATTCACAATATAATCACACGCCCTCTCCGGCTCTGCTGTGCTCCTTGGACCTGGATCCCCTTTGGCAGGGCTCAGATACCCTGTTGGCTTCCCCTCCTCAATTGCGGAGGGAGGGGTGGAAAATAAGGGGCAGTCTCTTCCCCCAGCACCCCCCAGTCATGACACCAAGCTGAATGGTCTCTCTGAGACTGTAGATCTTGGTAACGGCACATCTTTTCTTTTCTCAGTGCCCTGATGAGAAGCAACATGCTTAACACCACACAGCATCACTGTAGCTGTGTCAGTCATTAGTAACAAGGAGGGTCATTACCTCACCCACCCTGTCTACTGAATACTTAACAGTGGCATTTCAAGTATCACTGAGCATCCAAGTGAGTGCCCACTGAGATGGCTTCCCATCTCAGAGCTATGGTTTCAGGCTCTCTGCAAGCTCAGGCAGACATCACTCCATCAGCTGCACATCTGCAAGGTTTTCTTCACAAACCCAACAGGAGGAGACAAAGGACAGCTGAAGCTCTGGAGCACACGGTGGTAGCTCAGGACATGTTGTGATGAAGTAGGAATGTTCTTAATGTTTTCTCTGAATACCGTGTTGGTGCCTCAGTGTCCCCTATGCAGTTCTTAAGTATCTGGCAGAGCAAAGGGCCAGTGCACCTAAATGCCTGACCCTCTGTCTCCTAGCAACTGATGGCCTGGGCCCCTCCACTGCAAAGGTGCCAACTGAAGGTGTTGGAGACAAAGGGATCAGGTGACCTCCTGGCCCGGGAAAGGAGCTGAGCAGAGAGGAGGGGCTGGAGGGGGGTTAGTCTGGAGCTGCCTGGGGACAAGGAGTGAAGTGCAGACCTAGGGGTCTGGCTCACTGCCCCCCAGAATGGACCCGGCCGAGGGGTCTGGTTCGCTGTATCTACAAGCTCTGTTTTAGACCCTGGTCCTGTAATCGAATAAACCTCTGTTTTGCTGGCTGAGAGTCACGTCTGACTGCAAAGTGGGGGTGCAGAACCCTGTGGCTTCCCCAGGACCCCGCCTGGGTGGGCTCGCTGTGGGAAGCACACGGAGGGGCAGAGGATGCTGAATGCTCCAAGGAGAGACCCAGGAGGTGAAGACGTGTGAGCTTCTTGCCCTGAACAAGTCTGCTCCAAGGGAGAGGAGGCTCCTCAAAGTCCTGCCTGGCTTTGTGGGGAGCAGTTCCAGAGCATCGCCCGGGGACTCTGTGACACATGTGCACCCACCACTCCTGGATTCAGCCCTGCTCCCAGACTGGGGAATGATCTGAAGAAGTTTCAGCAGGGAAGACATGCCAGATTCAGTCTGCGGCACGCTGGATGCTCTGACCCCATATTTAACACTCACGTAGCCGACTAAGCAGCTAGCAACAGCTCTACCCAGCCTACTCCGAGATAGTGGCCGGGTACGCCTACCCTTCCAGCAGACACTGCACCCCCAGCTGGCGAAGGTGCAGAGAGCAGTGCAGACAGCGAGCCACAGCTCAGGGAGTATGTACCCTGTACAGCTCGCTATGTGCCCAGTCTGCGCCTCCCACACCTACACTGCTACACTTAGAATCCCACCCCGCTGCCACGCGTAGCTACAAACTGCCAGGAGCGTGGACACAGCCTGCGGCACGCAGCTACACACAGCCTACAGCCACCGCAAGCCAAGACAAGGTCTTTGGCAGCCTCCCCATGATGGGCCACAGCTGAGAAACAAGGCCCTGAGGCCGAGGAGCTGGGTGGAGGGGAAAGGGTCCCTCTGACTGTGGCTCCACGAGAACCCCTCTCATCTCCCCCCCAGCAGCGGGGCCCACTGGAGCTAGCAATGGTGGCATGTTACGAGAAGCCATACGGGACTAAATGGCTCCGGCTCCCAGGAGCAGAGCTCCTCCCTCCATAGGCCATTTCGCCCCCAGCGCTGCCCTAACAGGCTCTATCAGCCAGGACTGTTCCAATGCCAACAGTTCTCCACCAGGAAGTGCTGCTTCGATGCACTGGAGCTGCTGTGCAGGAAGGTGTCTCCAGGGTTGACACACTGGTGGAAAGGTGCTTGGTTGTCCTCCCTCCTGCCTGCTGGCTCCTTACCAAGCTCCCAGCGGGCCCAACAGAGCTGGCTCTCCAGCCAGGACAAAATCGGCTCCTCACAGCTCAACGTTCCCACCAGGAGGAACATTTTGGTGCCTTGGAAACAGCCTCCCAGGTCTGGGAAACCTTCGGAGGTTTGTGATTTTCACCCCAATTTGGGACAACCCTCCCCAAAAAACCTCAACTTCTGCAGCCCTGGGAGCCCACCTGCCACCAGCACTAAGCATGGACAGTGTGGAGGCAGTTCCCCACCCGCCACTCCCCTGGGGAGGCAACCCCCCCCCACTCCAGCCCCTCTCCACGCCCAGGGAGCTCACCACAGGGGCATGCACTGTCGCTAGGTAAACATTAACTCGGCGAAGGCCCCTGCTCCAAGCTCCCTGGAGCCCTCTCCACTCAAGATCCCCACATCAAATAGGGAAAACCCTTCCAAATGAAGGGAGGTTTGGTTCGCCTGCCAGCATCTCTGCAGCAAATCCTTGGCGTGCTCACTCGAGGGGAGGAGGAATAAATTCTCCATGCAACAGCATTTCCCATTTAGCTTCAGGGCTGGCACCCGATGGCACTAAGGGGTTAACGCTGACAGGCCAGAACACGACATGCTGTGTCCATGCCAGGATCTAAGCCCTGCGTGGCACTGCCCAGCAGACCCTGCTGTGGGGCAGAGAGAGTCACAGAGCCCTGTTAGGAAGCGAACGCAATGAAATTCAATGCACCCCTCTTCCCCAGAGCCGCACCATGTACCCCCTACTGGTGCAGAGACACAGGGCCCACACCTTCGTAACAGGACTTTGTCTGGCTTTAGGACGGTGCCTAGACGTGAGCAAAGGTGCGGCTGCTCCACCAGCCCTGAATCTGGCCCCTAATGAGGCCCTAGCCCAGGGGCTGTGCCTGCAAGATCTCCGCTGCCACTTAAGAGCAAGGGCCACCCGCAGCCCAACTTCGTGCGGTGAAGTGAGCGCAGCAGAGGCAGAGCCCTCGACCCAAGTGCCACCCGCGTCTTCCTGGAGAGGCTCAGTAACTGCCCATCAGTTACAGCACATGAAAGCTGCCAGCCATCAGCTGAGTCTGCTCTGCCAGGAGAGAAGGCAAAGGCCGCTCGTGGCCCCCAGGCCACCCCTCAGACAGCTGGCTGATGGCTGTACGTGGCCACACCAAGCCTGTCTCTGGGGCGCCCCAGCAGGCTCGCCAAGACTAGAACCATTGTGCTCATTCCTTCCACTCTCTTTGGAGAGATGCATGCGGCCCTGGCTCAGGGCCTTTCCCTCCACGTCACCCCTTGGAAGGGCCGTGCTCCCAGCCAGCAGCTGCAGCAGAACAGCAAGTGCAGGCGGCCAGGCCAGGCAGCAGAGCTCCTGGCCCAAGCCTCTGCCATGCTGCCCCCAGGCCAGCCTCGGGGCGGAGGGGCCAGGCAAGTTCCACAAGCTGCCCTTCAGTAGGAGCTGGGGGGGCAGTGACTACACGGAGGAGCCTCCAGCTCCCAGAGCCCCTGGGAGTTCTGCACTAAGCCTCCCCCCCGTCCCACACCGACCTACCCCGACAAGGTGCAAGTAGTGAATGAGTCTCCCCCCTCCCCCTCCCCCTCCCAGCTCTGCTCCTCTCCTCCCCTCCCCCTGCTCACAGCTGCTTTTCATTTACATGGCGACTCAACAAGGCTAAGACTCATCCCTGGTCAGCCTGCCAAAGGCACCGCTGTCCCCACGTGGTCTGTAGTGCCTCTCCTGCAGGGTCTGCCAGCCCCTCCCCTGGGCCAGTGCAGCTCTGCCAGCTTCACAGCAGAGCCAGGAGAGCGAATCCCGCTCGGCAGGTCCGCACTCAGCCTGGCACTGCCCACTGCGCCTGGTTCAAACCCTCTGGTGCGGTTTCAGTGCAGGTTGGCAGCTCGCGCCTGCAGCAGGAACACAGAAAGGGAAGGGAGAGTGTTTTGCTGCCACAGAGCAGCTTCCCCTGCCTGGGAACTCAGTGCAGAGGGGCCCGATGCACAGCCCTGTGCCAGAGGGACCCCACCCCCAGCTCCGCTGCTGAGGCCTCTGCTGAGCCCATCACAAGGGACAAAGTGCAAGGATGGGCCCTGTGCTCATCACCTGCAAGGGGCATGCAGGGCTGCCAGCACGCACAGGGCCGTGCAGACAAAGCAACAGGCAGGATCCCGCCCTACGGAGCTGAACTTGGACAGACAACAGTGCAAACAATAAAAGACCTGGGTAGGAAAAGGAGCTGGAGGGCAGGACAGACTCAGCAACTGCTAGTTCATTCCACATGGCCCAACAGCCACCGGGGGGCCTGGCCCTGGTCACTATCCAAGGGGGTGAGATTTCTAGGCTGCAACCATCAGCCGTCCAGTCCCCACCTCCAGAATGACTCCGATCTCAGCGAAGCCCGGGCACGTTCCCAGCAGAGCCCCAGCACCACCAGCTGCCACCGCCGCACCCTCAGCCTGGGGCCATGGGCAGCTGAGCTGTCCCCAGCCGTTCAGCCCCAGCACCACACTGGCTTCCCGCAGTGACAAGCCAGCCCTGCTCCATGCTCTGCGGGTCCATCAGGGATCAGGGCTGGCTGCCCCGTGAGTCAGGGCTAACTGCAGACGATGCGTCACTGCAGAGGTTTCTAAACCACGCCAGTCGCCTCCACTTGCCAGTGCTTCCTGACAGTCCCAAGGAGAGACTCAGACGCTGCCCCGCACGCTTGTAAGGAAGACAATGCCCACACACTACTCAATTCACATTACTGGCCTGAAACCACCAAAGCAATGTAAACCCAGCCTTGCCCATTGGGCCCCAGGTGTGCCGGGCAGTTGTATGCATCACTCGGGCTGCGACACCTAGGGGAGAGCTGAGGATGGAGGTGGAGCCCTGGTTTTCATGGGCTAAATCCAGCCATCAGTGTGAGTGATGGTGCAAGGGCTGGGCTACAGAACTCGGGTCAGCAGCCCCTAGGTTTGCTAACCTAGGGCTCCAGCGTCCACACTGCAATGTGCGTCCGAGTCCAGTCCCCATCTCCCAGACTTCCTAGGGCCGCTCGGGTCCTTTGCTTATGGTGCAGTGTGGGGAAACGCGACTGTACAGAGGTCACAGAGAGTTGGCCCGTGGGATTTTGGGATACTATTGGCAGATTCCCAGCGCACAGGCCCAGCGAGGTTGCGTCCACACTGCAGAGCAACAGGGCTTGAACTCTGGTCCCAGCTTACCAGAGGCTCAGAGCCTCCACCCTGTGGGGTGCTAGGACCAGGGGTCAGCACGACACTGTGTGTAGACAGAGCTGGAGTTCAAACCAGGCCTTACCCTTCACTGCAGAGACACCTAGGTCCCAACCACACTAGGAAACTGGCCTGGGGCTGATAAGGATGGTTGCCAACAGGCCCTTCCAAGGTGCTGTTGAAAACTATTCAACCACTTGGTGTGGGCAGGACAAACCCACGCTCAGCACTGGTCCCAGAGCCAGGCCCGTCTCGGCAAGTCCCCAGCACACATTCTGCCCCACCCCAGCCCTTTGCAACACCACTTCAGGGGGCTGCTGCCGACAATCACCGACAGCAACGCACCAGGTTTTAGCAGAGGCAGGGCCTAGGAGAGAGGGTGAGACAAGCCCAGCAGACGCAGGTTCCCAACCACCTCACTTCATAAGCCCAGAAACAACTCCCAGGCTGAGCTCTGCTCCTCTGGGCCTCCAGGCCCTGGGGCAAATCCACGTGCAGCAGCTTCCAAGCCTGTACCAAAGGGGGCAGCAACACTGAAGCCAGAGCTCTGGCCTCAGTCACGCACTGCGAGACAGTCAGACACTGGACTTCCACCCTCGCCTGGCAGGGTGAGCCCCAGGGCGGCCCGGCCTCCACTCCCACTTCTCCTTTGTGTTTACAACCCAATAGGGAAAGGGCCTGTTAGCAACCAAGGTAGCTTAGAGCAGCCCCAGACTTTTACAGCTGCCACAGGCGCTCGGCACTAACCCCCCAGTGAACAGAACACACCCAGGTGACTGCTCTGGGAGGGGAATCCGGGGCAGGCAGGGGCTGAACTGGACGGAGCCGGAAAACTGAAACACAGGAAGGTTGGAGTCAGGCTACAGAGTGAGCTGTGTACTGCGGTAGCGCCCAGGAGCCCAGTCCCGGACCCCGTTTTGGTAGGCGAGGGGTGGGCAAACTACAGCCCACAGGGCTGCGTCCAGCCCATCAGACCTTTTAATCCGGCCCTCGAGCTCCAGCCAGGGAATGGGGTCGGGGGCTTGCGTGGCTCCATGCGGCTCCCGGAAGCAGAGGCGTGTCCCCCCTCTGGCTCCTACATGCAGGGGTAGCCAAGGGGCTTCTCACGCTGCCCCTGCCTCAAGCGTCGGCTCTGCAGCTCCCATTTGCCCAGGAATTGCAGCCAATGGGAGCTGCAGGGGCAGCGCCTGCAGATAGGGCAGCATGCAGAGCCCCCTGACCAGCGCCGCACCTCCACATGGGAGCCAGAAGGGGGACAAGCCTCTGCTTCCGGGAACTGCTTGAGATAAGCGCTGCCCGGAGCCTTCACCCCTCACCGCCTTCTATGCCCCAAACTCCTGCCCCAGCTCTGATCCCCCTCCCACTCTCTGAACCTCTTAGTCCCAGCCCAGAGCACCCTCCTGCACCCCAAACCCTTCATCCTCAGCATAAAGCCCACGCCCCCACCCCCTGCACCCCAGTGCCAGCCTGGAGTCCCCTTCCACATCCTGAAACCCTCATTTCCAGCCTCACCCTGGAACCCACACCCCCAGCCCAGAGCCTGTACCCCTTCCCACACCCCAACCCTCTTTCTCAGCCTGAAGCACCCTCCCAAACTCCAAACTCCTCTGCTCCAGCCCCAGGCTGCAGCCCCTCCTGCACCCCAAACCCCTCATCCCTGACCCCACCCCAGAGCCTGCACCTCCATCCAGAGTCCTCACACCCTCCTGCATCCCAACTCTCTGCCCCAGCCTGGAGACCCCTCCCGCACCCATAACTCCTCATTTCTGGCCCCACCCCAGAGCCCTCAACCAATCCCCAATTCCGTGAGCGTTCATGGCCCGCCATACAATTTCCATACCCAAATGTTTGCCCACCTGTGCTAGATGCTGTATAGACCCAGAACAAAGCTGTCCCTGCCCCCACTGTGAGAGATGGGCCATTTGGGGGGCAGAAGGAGTGCAGTGGTACCCTGGGGGTTATTCACTCTGCCCTTCCTCCAGCCATCTTCCTCCTCTCCCATCACAGAAAGCACGTTTCAGGCCGTGAGGGCCAGGAATTCGGGGCATTTTCCAGCCAGCGCTGTAGCTGTCCGCATGCGAGTCCCCCCAGGGCAGCTGAGCTCTCCGTATCAGACCCACTTCCCTCCCAGCACAGGAGGAAATGCCCCACCCGAACCCAAAGCAATCACTCCAAAAGTATTCATAACTAATGAGATTCCTGCAGCCTTAAGGCGCTGCCAGACAGCGAGCTAGGGAGCAGAGTTTATCAGCGAGAGGGTGAGCAGTGTACTGCGTGGCCCACGGAAAGTCACAGCCTTTGAAGGCAAGGCCGTCTTCAGCTGCCTCTCGCTCCCCCACCCCCAAACCTATTTAACGCTGCAGCTCTGGGGGTGTCGCTGCATGCGCAGCTTGTGGGCCCACGCCTATGCTTCCCCAACGAGAGAGGAAAGTGGAGCCGGGCAGCTGGCATCCAGGCTGCTGCACTGGGTGGACTGAAAACATCTTAACGCTGCAAGAATCCCCTTGCCTTGGCCTCACTGCTCCGAGACGTCGGCTACAGTCAGACAGCTCAGCCCACAATGGCTCCTGGGGACCGCTGACAAGACAGGGCTAACCACGCTGAACCTGAGCAACGCAGCGGTTCAGTAGGCCGTACCATCCTTTGTGGGCTAAATCCTTATCCCAGCACCCGGCCCCTGAGCAGACGCACGGAAGCGTAGTCCTGTGACCTCTTTACGAGAGGAGGATAAGCACAGGTGATCCGAGTATACACAAACCCTCCACTCTACGTCCTGCAAGCGCTGCCATGCAGGGATCCCCTGGGGAGCTGAGCTGCGTGCCCATCTCTCACATTGAGGGCGTGCACCCCACACGTTCATCACACCCCACTGGGAAGCAGATCTGTTTTGTACCCCGTGTGACCCATACTACTGTGCCATGGAGTAAGCACTGCTCAGCTTGCTGGGCACCCGAGCCTGTTTTCCCCAAGCCCGGGAGCGTGTGAGAAAGTATTCTTTGCAGCAGTATTTAGAATTCAAGCAGCAAAAATGCTCTTAAGTGGATTAGGAAAATGCAAAAGGACAAACACGCAAGCAAGCTGCAGAGCGACAGGAAGCAGCTCTAATCACCTCCTGTCCCTTCTGGATGGCAGGGGCCCAAAGCGGGATCACCCAGCAGCCACAGAGACCCCAGAAGGAAGTCACGTGCCTGGGGACATGTCATGGAATGACAGTTTGTGAAAGCTCCCAGTGAGGCTGGGTAGAGGGTGAACCCAGCTACCCCAGAGCATGCTGAAGCCTGGGGCTCAGGGGGCTCTGTCCTCAGGCCCCCCGGGAAGGCCCCTCTCCAGGACCAGCAGCGACAGGCACCCGATCCAGGGAGACAGGCACGCCAGCTGCTCCACCAGAAGCCCAGTATTCCATGGGCGAAGGAGAATTCGGGCCCCGCCACGCCCCCGGCTCTGGCATGCTGCAGTTGCCTGGATGGGTTAGGTTACACTCTGTTCCTCACTCTCCTCATCGCTGGGCTCCTCTGTGTGGCTGAGAGAAACATGGATCAGGCTGAGCCAAGGTCTGACAATGGCCTCCCTGCCTGGAGCTGGTGAATCAGCCTCCCAGCCAGGGGCAGAGGGGAAAGGTTAGGAAGGGAGACACACACCCTGCCTTAGCCTGAGACAATACCCTGCAGGGACTGTTCTTGCCCTGCCTCCCAGGGAACCGCCAGCCACACTCAACGGGCCTGAGGACATGGCCAGCTAAGCCAGCCATCAGAGGCGGCACTGGCTTCTCCAGAAGGGCTTGGACAAGGCCAGGCAAAGCGGTCACCTGTGACACTTCAACGCAAACCGGCCCCAACAGCCTGACGCCCAGCACTCTGGCCTCCAGTGAGGAGAGATTCCTGCACCCGTCAGCTCCCCACACCTGGGCCTGCCTTGGCATGGGGGGAGATGAGCTCTTGAGGTTTCTTCCAGCCAGACCTTTCTCTGACTGTTGCGATTCTGTGACTGGTTACAGGGCAGGCAGCCGCTTCCAACACAGGCTGACGGAGGAGAGTAGATGAGGCAGGCCCTAAATGGCAAATGGGTGAAAACTCTTCGGGCTTTTGGAGCTTTAATAGCCAGAGCCCCTACGTTGGGTGCCTTCTGCAAGTGCCCTCCCGCAGGGCAATGAGAAGTAACGCCGGCCAAGGACCTACTTGCCAGAGGACGCAAAAGGCCTTCAAAGCGATCACTGATCAGTTCAGAGGCTGCCTAGAAACACGCAGCCCGCAACACCAAATTCCCCTTATAACTTAACAAAGCTTCTATTTATACAACCAAGAGGAAGGAAAGAAAAGAGAAGCCAATGCGATATCTTGTCTGGCCTGGGCAAGTGCCATCTAGTTTAAGGAAGAGTCACCCATTGGTCTCCCATCCTAGCCCCGAATGGGAGGCGAGGGCCCAGATCCTGTGCCCACCTACACCACGATACAGCTGGAGCCCTTAACTGAGGAACACACTTAAAAGTGAGCTGCAAAGGAAACCCCTCCACACACACACATTGATTTTTGTCTGGCAGGTTCTCACGTCTTGATTTTTGTCCTTATAAATATCAGAGTGTCAAGGCTGATCTTTCCTTTTTCACTGGAAAACTCCAATGTGGGCTGGGAGTTCAGGTAACCCTTTAACAAGGGGGCTGGGACACTGCCTGCTTAGCAAGGGGAGCTTCAGTCACAGGCTTTCAAGGAGTCGGAGTAAATAACACTTTCCATCTCACTTCATTGGGTTCTGCTTCCACCGAAACCCTGATGTCCTAAACCTCCCAGCTGTCCAGTCAGCCACAGAGTCTTCCCTGATATACAGAGCTAGCGCTGGAGATCACACCCCCCTTTCATCTGGAAAGCACCAAAGCTCCTGTGGAGCTCTCTGTAGTCATCAGAAAATGGGGGAAAGCAGCACAGGTCTAATCACTTTCTCCTGCAGGTCACCTTTCAAGACGGTTCTCACAGTAGCTGCTTGAAAACGCTCTTGGTAATTTAAAAAGGAGGCTCCCCTCCGTTGATCTTGCCGGCACACACGGGCTCAGAGAACTGGGGGTCACAGCCCTGCTTTTCCAAAAAAAAAACAACCCACCACTGCAATGCTTTTACGGTCAAACCAAAGGCATCTGCTGCACACTTTCCTCCCTGGCTGGCCTCTGCTGTGCCGTGCCTGAGCTACCAGCACACGATCAAACAGGCCCAGGATGAAAAGCAAGCTGGGGGCGTGGGGGGCAGGGGGCCGCGGCAAGGACCCTAAACCTTTCATCTGTAAATTACACCCTAGGAAGCTGCGGGAACTCGTCCAGCACCAGCCCCTGAAACCCACCCTGGTTATCACCCAAATAATGCAACTAGCTGGACACCGAGCCCGGCAGGCAGCGAGGAAATCAGAGGCAGCTGCCCCCGGAGCTGGCACCTGGTCACTCCTTTCCAAAGGCGGTTACAGTGACATGGAAAATGACGATTGCCCCGTGTCCCCCGGCCCGTGCGCCCCGCTCCATGCAGGGGTGCGGGGGTCCCCCGTGCGCCCCCTCCATGCAGGGGTGCGGGGGCTGCGCAGCCGCCGGGGGAGCAGCGCCCAGCGCCCTCCAAAGACGAGCCCGCCGGGCCGCCCCCCCGCCAGCCGGCAGCTGCGCAGGCCCGGCCGTCACCTCCCGAGCCGGCCCGCCCGGCCCGGCCACTTACATGGCGCAGCAGCCGCTCGCTCCGCGCCCGCGCGCCTGCCCCCCAAGCAGCCGCAGCGGCCTGCCAGGACCAGCAGCGCCGCCCGCCAGCCGGCCGGCCCCGCCTCCTTCCAGCCCCTGGGCCGGGGCCCCGCCGCAGCGAGTCCCTCCCCTGGCCCGGCCCCACATACAGCCCCTCACTCTGCCCGGGGATCTGATCTCCTGTCCCATCCCCTGGGCGCCGCCAGCGCGGGGGCCTGGGACGTGGTATGTCCTGGGGCAGGGGTCAGCCCCCCACGCCTGCACAGGATCCGTGGGGCAGGGGTCACTCAGACCCTGATGTCTGTACAGGCTCCTCAGGGACGGGCAGGGCTCAGCTCCCTGCACAAGACCCTTGGGGACACGGCGCCCACGGGCTTCGAGTTACCACTGGATCAAACCCATCTGCCTCATTACTGTGGTTAAACTGGCCTGGGCCCAGGGGCCCAGTGGGTTGACTTGCCCTCCCTTATCGCTGCATAACAGCTAGCGTGCAGAGCCTGGGGCAGGCGCACCAGTGCTAACACCCCCCAACCCCCAGCGCAGGCCGGGCCAGTCCAGCGCCAACATGGGCCTGGAGTGGGGGGTGCGGAACGGAGTGAGGTGGATGCCCTAGCAGGGGCAGCTCCAGGCCCCAGCAGGCCAAGTGTGTGCTTGGGGCAGCAAGCTGCTGGGGGCGCTCTGTCAGCACCGCGAGGGCAGCAGACAGGCTGCCTTCCGCGGCTTGCCTCCGGAGGGTCCACCAAAGCCGTGGGACCAGCGGACTGTCTGCAGGCAAACCGCTGGAGGCAGTCTGCCTGCTGTGCTTAGGGTGGCAAAATCCTAGAGCCACCCCTGCAACCTAGCTCTGTCTTTCCTGGGGCCCAAGTGGGATCTGGGCGCTGATCTGAATATAGCTGGTGGATCTAATGAGACCCAAACTACCACAGTGCAGCCAGTCCAACCGCACTCCCACCCCAGCCAGGCCTGCAAACCCGTGACTGGCAAGGGCCAGAGCCAAGAGCGAGTTATGGGGGATAAATATACCTCCTCTCTGCTCCAGCCGCTATTTATAGAACCGGTCTGACCTCTAAGGGTTCGCTTTGTTGTTACTCCATCTACTGCTGTCTGATTTCCGTGTTCCGTCAGCCCTGCCCGCACCCCGCCCCGAGCAGCCCGAAAGGCCAGTGCCCAGAGGCAGAAGGAATTGTGTGTTTATTTCATTTTGATGTCAAACTATCACAAGGACGGAGAGACCCGTGCATGCAGCTCTACAGATCCGACCCATCAACTCAGGGCTCTGCTCTCCGGGCCAAGTACCCACACGCAGTGGGCAGCGCAGGCAAGAGAAGATGCCCCTGCCTTGCCAGGAAGACTGGTTGCATGGCAAAGCTAATGCAGCCCAGACAGAAGAGGTGGGCAGGGCCAGGGTGAGACCTTACGAAGCAGCTGGGCACACCGGAGAGAAATCATTCAGAGTGCATTGAAATCAGTGCTCCTGAGCCCCGTCCAGTGGAAGCCACGCCCTCTATGAATGGCTCCCTGTGTCAGGCCCTGGGCTTAACTTCCCTGCACAGGACACGCAGGCAGCCCTATGTCAGTGGGTTCTAGCCCAAGGCCCGTCAGAAACTCGCCCCAGCTCAGGGACAGAGAGCGGTGCCCTCCACAGACAGAGAGGAGCAGTGGAGGAGGAGCAGCGATGGACAGAGCTGCTGGTTTGTGAAGCAGAATGGAAACTGGGATTCATTGCAGCAAATCTACACTACAAAATTAAATCAACAGAAGTTAGGTCAACGTAGAGCAATCGCAGGCATTACTGCAGTGGTTCGTATCCACACGACGCCCCAGCTGTGGGTGGTACATGTCCTCACCTGGAATGCTTCCACCAATTGAACTGGGTCGGCACTGACAGCGGGAGCCCCCCGCCCTGGGGCTGACAGTCCGAGCTGTCACCCATGCATGGGACTCACAGCTCTGGCTCAGTCCTGAGGTCAGGGGGCTCCAGCTGTGAGTCCCTTGTAGGGCTGACAGCCAACAGGCGCTGTAAGTAACTCAGTGTCTGCACAGACACTGCACTGCCCTAACTACACTGACCTGAGCACTACGCCTCTTATGGAGGTGGAGTCATGAGCTCGGTGGAGTGGGTGACTTAGATGGGCGGGAGCAACGTTGTCGTGTAGACACTGACAGAGTTCCCTTACATCGACCTAACTCTGTAGTGTAAACCAGGCCTCAGTCTCCCCCGCCCAGAAATCCTACCCCCGAAATGCCATCAGCTGTAAGCGCAATGAGCCACTCCCCACCCCTTCCTTCGCTGCCGACGTACTGTCAGGAACTGAACAAGCCCAGAACACCTGCCCCCCAGAGCCCTGGATTTGTAGCAATGTCCCTACAGTGGAACTCATTGGGTCACTGTGAATGCCGCTTGCCTGCAGTGATTTTTGCTGATCAGAACAGGAGCTTGATACAGTAACAACCAAGTGCATGTTCTCTGACCAGCACGAGGGCTCTTGAGTGGAAAGGGACAAGTACTGCGAGGGAGGCTTCGGTGCGGCATTGCTTCCAGTACCAACATCTAGCTTGACAGCACCATGCATCCCTAAGCACTTTGCAAGCTGTCTGCATACATCAGCACTGAAATGCAGCCACCTCTGGGATGGAAAGACACTGCACTCAACACAGCAGGGGGAGAGGAAGAGGAACTTGCCCAGGGGCCCTGAGGCAAACCCCAATTTGGACAGAAAGTGCTGGGAGGTTTGTAATGGCTGTGCCAAGCAGATGTTAATCTTGCTGTTTAAAGGGTCTTAAACTGCCCCACTGATTTCCCTCCCAGTCCTTCCTGCCTCGAGGCCTGCTGTGCTGGATACTGCCTCCTCTCTTGCATGCGATGTAGCCGCAGTGGTTGAAGAGCTCTGTGGGGCTTGAAGCCTGTCTCCCTCTCCAACAGAAGTTAGTCCAATAAACAATACTACCTGACCTGCTGGGTCTTCTTCTCTTGGTCGCCACGCTGCGGTGCAGTGCACCATACGGGGCCCTGGGTTAGACGCTTAGGGCTGCAGCTGGCTCCATTGCATAAGGAGAGAGGCAGCGCATGGGACTCTGGGCCTCACAGCAGAAGAGAGATGTTGGGACATGCGCTGGGAAGAGGGTGATCAGCACCCTGGCCCATTCTCAGGAAACAGGGACAAAATGATGAGAGACTGAGCCCCAGCCACCCTCCGCCCACGCTCTGTGCCATGCGCTGCCCCACCAGCTCCCAGACAGGCCCGCTATCGGGTTCAAGGATTGTCCCAAAGGTGACAGGTGGCTGTGTAGGGCCTAAGACCCAGATCCGCAAAGACATGTAGGCACCTGACACTCCCTGACATCAATAGAGCTGTGAGGATCTGGGACGAAGCTCAGCAGCTTCCAAGCAGAAGGGCGTTACAGTCAGTCGGATTCACACTCACTCCCCGTCTGGAAAAGAACCACGCTGGCCGCAGCGGGATCACAGAAGCAACCTCTGTGCCATCATGATGCTCCAAGGGGGAACCAAAAGCCAGCCAGCATCTGTGCCACCCGCAGTGCCAGCACACTGGCCAGGATCTCTCTAATGTGCGGGATACGGCTTCTTCAGATGGGCAGGATTAGCAAGGAAAGCTACCTTATTGAGGTCAGAAGAGGTAGGGATGAAGTGAGAAAGGCTAAAAGCCATGTAGTCTTGGACCTTGCAAAGGGAATTTAAACCAACAGTAAAAGGTTCTATAGCCCTATAAATAAGAAGAAAACAAAGAAAGAAGTGGGACTGCTAAACACTGAGGATGGAATGGAGCTTAAGGATAACTAGGCATGGCCCAATATCTAAATAAATACTTTGCCTCAGTCTTTAATAAGGCTAATGAGGAGCGTAGGGATAATGGAAGGATGACAAATGGGAATGAGGATATGGAAGTAGATATTACCATATCCGAGGTAGAACCCAAACTCGAACAGCTCAATGGGACAAAATCAGGGGGCCCAGATAATCTTCACCCAAGAATATTAAACGAACTGGCACATGAAATTGCAAGCCCATTAGCAAGAATTTTTAATGAATCGGTAAACTCAGGGGTTGTACCGTACGACTGGAGAATTGCTAACATAGTTCCCTAATTTTAAGAAAGGGAAAGAGGTGATGCTGCTGAGTAACTATGGAGCCTGTTAGTTGAACGATCTAATAGTTATAAGGTCCTTGGAAACCAAATTTTTGAAAGGAGAAAGTTAGTTAAGGACATTCGAGGTCATGGTTACTAGACAAAATACAACATGGTTTTACAAAAGGTGATGGTGCAAATCAACCTGATTCCTCTTTATGAGAAAGGTAACTAGATTTTTTAGACAAAGGAAACGCAGTGATTCTAATTTTAACCCTCGATTTCAGTAAGGCATTTGACATGGTTCCACCTGGGAATTATAGGTTAAATTGGAAAAGAATGGGAATCAATATGAAAAACTGAAAGTGGGATAAGGAACTTTGTTAAAGGGGAGACTACAACGGATTCGTACTGAAAGGATAACTGTCAGGTCTGGAAGAGGTACTGTGGGAGTTCCTCAGGGATCAAGTTTTTGGGACCAACCACTTGATTTAATTTTTTATTACGGTGACCCTTGGCACAAAAAGCGAATGTGCTAATAAATTTGCGGATGACACAAGCTGGCAGGTAATTGCTAAACAGAGAAGGACCGGGCGATATTAGTGACAAAATTTGGGTACATGACCTTGTAAACTGGAGTAATTAGTAAACAGGAGTGAAATTTACAGTGGAAAATGCAAGGTCAGAAAATTTAAGGGATTAATAACAAGACAATTTGGTTATAATTGAGGACGCATCAAGTTGGAAAGTAACGCGGGGAGAAGGACCTGCGAGCATGGTTGATCGCAAGATATAATGGCCCGACCAATGTGATATGGGCATTAAAAAAGCTAATGCAGTTTTAAGAGTGCATTCAGCCAAGGGTATTTCCAGCAAAGATAAGGGGAGTTATACCGTGTGGGGTGCTTCCTAAGTGGAGGGGGGCTGTGTTCCTGGTCGCTGGCGCAAAGGCGTTTGACAAAACCTGAGTTTAATGCGCACGTGGGCATTAATTAGTATAGAGCGCTTTTCATGGATTGTACCCAAGGCACTGGTGAACCCTCATCCTTGGAATACTGTGTGCAACGTCCTGCTCCTCACCATGTTTAAGAAGGATTGATTCAAACTGGCACAGGTTCAGAGATGGCTACTAGGATGATCCGAGAATGGAACCTGTCTTATGAAAGAGACTCCAAAAAGCTTGGCTTTGTTTTGCCAGCCAAAAGAAGGTTAGGGGAATGTGCTTGCTCTTTATACAATATTCAGAGGGATTAATATCAGAGAGGGACGAGGAATTATTTAACTTCGTACCATGGTGGACACAAAACAAATTGATATAAACTGGACACTAGGAAGTTTTAAGACTTGAAAATTAGACGCAGTTCTAACCAATTAGAGGAGTGAAGTTCTGCAAACAGCCTTCCAAGGGGAGTAGTGGGGGCAAAAGACATTCTGGCTTTTAAGACTAAGCTTGATAAGTTTTAATGGGGGGATGGTATATGGATAGCCTAATTTTGCAATTAATTTAGCAATTGCTCTTTGATTATCAGCAGGTAAGCATGCCCAGTGTCTGTGAGATGTTAGATGGGTTGGGACTGAGTTCTTAGAGAATTCCTTCTGGGTTGCTGCTGGTGAGTCTTGCCCACATGCTCAACGGTTTACTGATCGCCAATAATTTGGGGTCGGAAGGAATTTCCTCCAGGGCAGATTGGCAGAGGCCTGGAGGTTTCGCCTTCCTCTGCAGCATGGGCAAGGGTCACTTGCTGGAGGATTTTCTGCAGCTTGAGGTCTTCAAAGCATGATTTGAGGTCTTCAGTACAATCAGACATAGGTTAGGGGTTTGTTAAATAGAAGTAGATGGTGAGTTTCTGTGACCTGCATTGTGCAGGAGTCAGACTAGATGATCATAATGGTATTCCTTTGACCTTAAATCATGAGTAAGCGACGGGGCACAAGTATTCCCTGGAGCAATTGCTGTGCTCATTTCCAGGGCTCCACAACCCACACTGGTCTAGTGTGCAGCGATCAACACCCAATTCCTCTACTTCCTGTCGCGCACGACCCCTTCCAAGACATACCTCTCTCTCTGGCACAATCCCCTTGGCACACCGATTCAGAGCCAGGGTGCACCCTTGTTGGATTGTTTCCACGGGAACTCCCAGGCCAGTGGGAACCTGCAAGCCATGGAAAAAACAGGGGCTTTGCTTGCCCAGAGCCAGATCCTGCGTCCAAAGGAGAAGCTGTCAGTGCCAGAGGCACTTCTGCATGAGCGCTGTGATGAAGTGGGACTATTCTTAATGTTTCCTCAGAATACCATGTGGGTGACTCAGTTTCCCCTATGCATTCTTAAAGTCTCCAATGTCGTAAATGGCCAACACTCTGTGTCTGGCAACAAATGGCCGGGGCCCCTCCCCCCTGCAAGGGCATAGCTAAGTGAACAAAGAGGTCAGGTGACTCTCTGGCCCTGGAAAAGAGACAAAGCCAGAAAGAAGGGGCTGAGGGGGGTTTCAGTTGGGACTGGCTGGGGACAGGAAGTGAGGAACAGAGGGGGTCGTATGCTTTCTGGGCCCAGAATGGACCCGACTGAGGGTCCAGTTTCTTGTACCTACAAGCTCTGTTTAGACGTGTCCTGTCATCGAATAAACCTCTTTTTTCCTGGCTGGCTGAGAGTCACGTTGACTGAAAGTGGGGGTGCAGGACCCCTGGGCTTCCCAGGACCCGCTGGTGGACTCACTTTTAGGAAGATGTGTGAGCTTCTTGCCCTGAACAAGTCTGCTCCAAGGGAGAGGAGGCTCCCCAAAGTCCTGCCTGGCTTTGTGGGGAGCAGTTCCAGAGCATCGCCCAGGGACTCCGCGACAAGCGCCCCCAGGAATGCTCTGGACTGAGTCATTGGGTGGCAAGCCCATTACTCTCTGCCATAGCAGCATGGCCAAGGCCTTTCCTATGGATTTCTGGCTAGCACCTCATTAGGAGAATGCTGGACTTACCAGGCACTGAAGGAGTTACACTTTGCCCCAGGAGGCAGGATTGGTTGATGCATCAGAGGCCAGGCAGGAGTCCCAGATCCTCCCACTCCCAAGAGGGTTAACACCCCAGGGGAAAGGGCTGGTCCGGGCTCCAGGGGCAATCAGCGCCTCAGGCAGAAGCCAATGTCCAAATGGCTGTGGATGAGGAAGAGCAGGTGGTTCTTGGCCCATGTGCGGAACGCCATGGCCCCTGCCCAGCGCTACAAACTTCTTCTGGCTGCCCACCCGCCCCTGCCCTGGCTCCAATCATGCCTGCCCATGGGGCTTCAGGGATCACCCTCTCCCTCCCCCCGGCTCCCCGCACACAGGTCCCTTCTCTGCACCCAGCTACCCCGTTACACTCCTGACCCTGGCATTCGAAAACACGATGCAATAACACAGAACGTGCAGTATCAATTGTTTCCTCTCACACTGGACCTTTGGGCATTGCTTATCCATCATAAGTTGGGGCCCAGCCAAACTTCCACTCCTAGCTCTGCCACTGCCATGTAACATTTCCACCCTGGCATTTGCCGACCCCACCCTGCCTGCTGGCCAGGGTCGGCCGGCTGCCCCCAGACTGCACATGGGAAGGGCAGGTGATAAAACAAGGACAGGAGAACTCCAGGTGGAAGGAAACAGGGCTCCCTGCTATTACTCACTGGGCTCAGGGCAGCTGCAGCCATGGCCTCATTCCCTGCCAAGGTCCCAGTCTGACTCTGGCTCACAGACTGGGGTCCTGCCCTGATCCCTCTTCAGAGAGACTCTGTGCCTGAACTCACTAGGGTCCATGGTCATGAGCCTCAGGGGGCCCCTAAACCCCCAGGAGCCCAGCTGTGTGGCAGCCCCATTCCATGCAGCATCCTCCTTGCACCACCACCCAGCCAAGCTGTGCCACGCGCCTACAAGCAGGAACTGACTGAGCCTTGGCAGACAGGCCACTTGGCGGCGAGGCCAACACAGGCAGGAGGGGAAGTGATGGGCTTGAGGCCACGTGGTCACAAGTCAAGACCCCCACTGCACTGGCCCCAGTGTTAATCCCATAGTCTGACTCTCCAGTGATTTTCAGGGAGGAGCGGGAGCAGCACCAACCGCAGGCGGACAGCAGTGCCTGGCAGGGTGTGCACCCACTCGCATGCCTCCAGCACAAGCATGCAGTCTGTCAGGCTGCCCCCCAGCTCTACTCCCCACCACGTGCTGCAGCTTTCAGGAGCCCACGCTGTGTGTGCACACGGATAATTATCATTCCCTCCTGCTGGGGCGTGCAGCGGGATGAGTCACGCGCTTCTCCTGTGTTGCTGCCTTTGCGATACAGCCGGTGTCTAGGGGGAAGGCACAGGCAGCCACGCAAGTCAGGCAGCTTCTTTCTGCTGTGGGGCAATTGTCATAGTTACAGATGCAAAGCGACAACCCGATCTCGTTCCTTTTTCACCTCTCCCAGAAACGTTGGCAGAAGCACACGGGGGTCAGAGCTGGAGCTGCCCTGTTTCCCAGTCAGGAAGCTTTCTCTGCCTCCAATCCCTTTTGACAGGGCTCTGACCAAAGGGAAGCAAGAATCCAGATACTCCAGCTCTGTAGGCAGGGCACCTGGGGCTCCTCCTGCCCTCAAATAGCATATTCCTCTTTGATCAGAGGGAGCAGGCCCTGACCTAGGAAGCTGCAGACCAGTTCATCTCAAGCAGCGGTGGCCAAGCTGAGCCTGAGAAGGAGCCAGAATTTACCAATTTACATTGCCAAAGAGCCACAGTAATACCTCAGCAGGCTCAGGGGAGGGGGCAGAAAGGGGTGCAGTGGGGGCAGGGCCTGTGGCAGAGCCAGGGGTTGAGCAGTGAGCACTCCCGGCACATTGGAAAGTTGGTGCCTGTACAAGGAGCCGCATATTAAACTTCTGAAGAGCCACGTGTGGCTCTGGAGCCATAGTTTGGCCACCCTGCTCTAAGGTTCTAAAGTCCCCAAGATTGCAGAGGGCTGCAGGGCTCTCCAGCAGACTGTAAATTGAAGGCTAGCACGGAGATTCCCACTCAGATTAATGGAAGACACTCCAGCCACATGGAATACATCAAATAGGTCTCCTGGATTTGATTGGCAGGAATGAAAGTCCAAGCCAGCAAAGAATGTTCCCGCAAGCCACATGTAAAGGAGAAGTGGCTGAGATACCAGCTGGCTGCCAGAATCCAGTCCTGCTGGCACAGAAATCTGGTGCCAGGCTTTCACAGCTGCTATGTATGAGCTAAGGAAACCAGAGCTAGCAGTAAATCAGACCCCATCGGCTTGTCAGGTCACCTGGGTTCTTGTGCCCACCTGGAACGGCTTCCGAGGACAGTCCCTGGGAGACACCTGGGGAGAGCTGTAATGGGGGGAATACTCCCTCTGGGAGGCTGGGTATCAAAGTGGATATATCTGGAGGCCCTTCAACATCTTGGCACTGTCTTCTAAGCAGTTCCCAGGCAAGGCATCTCTCTCCAGTGTGCCTTGACAGTGGCAGCTCTGCTCTGGGTCCCCGTGTAAAGTACATCTTTGCTACTGGTTCTCCATTGCTCATAGCGCCTCCCCCAGCCGTGCGGAGTGGGTGCAGCACTCCCTCTCTGACTGCCTCAGAAGGGCTCAGCAGTTTGTGACCTTCAAACGTTCCCCGGCTGGATTCTATGGAGCTCAAAGTGCCCGGCCTGTTCTCCTGAGGAAATAAAGGAGACAGCGACCCATACTGCAATCCAGAAGCAGCAGCAGCTGGGTCACTCTGCTCACTCCCTCCAACCTTATCTTTTCATTGTTTGTTTCTGCCCCATCTGAGCCCAGGACTGAGGCCTGGAGAGACTCTGGTGATCCAGGTCCTCTGCCAAGAAAGATGTTTGATTTAGGCCTTCTGATGGGGGAACAGAAAACAAAGAGAAACTGCTTGGCGCACCCCCAGTAGGACACAGGCCTGTCAGCTGGGAGCGCGTCTGCTGAGAGCCAGCACAACAGCTCACTGGCTATCTCAGGCCTTGGGACCGATCAGTGTCCAGGGTGGTATGCAGCACCGACGAAGCTGGCTAAGCTATAAAGGGTAACTTTACACTGCAATAATAAAGAGGAGCCGTCACATTCCTCCCCAGTGTCACTCCACTGACGCCCATGGAGTGACACCAGAAAGAAATTTGGCCCCAGGAGCTTGAGCTCGAGGGCCAGGCTCCAGTCTCTGAGCGGTGGGGTAAAACCGGGAGTGGCTACACTGCAGTCAGTGGTGTGGAATCTGGCTGAGGATCCCACGTCTTAGCACTCGGATCAGTGCGGTCACTGCTGTGCACGTGTGAGGGACACAGTCTGCCCTGTTTGCTTGTGCTTTTTTTTTTTTTTTAATGGGTTGGACAGAGCAAGATCCTGTTCCATCCCCGTTTCAAAAATCAATTTCCTATAGAGTCCTCAAATAAAGGACATATCAGATATTAAACTGCTAAGAACAGATAGAACTTAGATAATATTTTAACTTCAAGGTCCAAGAGACACACACAAGGTTTTCATCTCAAGGGCAAAAGACCAAAAACATCAAGACACTTGATCACAGCCTTGGATAGGCCAAGAGACCACTGACACTTGTGTCACAGAGTCACAGGGCGATGCTCTGGAACTGCTCCCCACAAAGCCAGGCAGGACTTTGAGAAGCCTCTCCCTTGGAGCAGACTTATTCAGGGCAAGAAGCTCACACATCTTCACCTCCTGGGTCTCTCCTTGGAGCATTCAGCATCCTCCGTGTGCTTCCCACAGCGAGTCTGCCCAGGCGGGGTCCTGGGGAAGCCACAGGGTCCTGCACCCGCACTTTGCAGTCAGACGTGACTCTCAGCCAGCCAGTAAAACAGAGGCTTATTCGATGACAGAAACAGGATCTAAAACAGAGCTTGTAGGTACAGCGAACGGGACCCCTCGGCTGGGTCCATTCTGGGGGGCAGTGAGCTACCCAAAAATAAAAGTATAGGACATGCCCTTATTGCTGGGACACAGGGAAATCCGGTTGCACTGTGACTCAGAGCAGGGATGGCTGCCGACAGAAGGGGACGTACACACCCAATGGCTTCAAATAGCTGGACATGAGAAGCCAAGATCTTCATGGAGCCAAGCATCTCCACTGTCGGAGTGGCAGATCCATTGGCCTCCCCTCCCAGGATGATCAGAGATTCCAGTGGTGGAGCTGGGCCTGAGCCTCAGACCCTTTCTCTTCAAAGAGTGGAGGCAGGCAGAGGACTCCCGCAAGAAGCAGGGGGGAATGGATTTCCTCTTTCTCTCCCCCTGCTGTGTTGGGTGCAGTGTCTTTCCATCCCAGAGGTGGCTGCTTTTCAGTGCTGATGTATGCAGACAGCTTGCAAAGTGCTTAGGGATGCAAGGTGCTGTCAAGCTGGATGTTGGTACTGGAAGCAATGCCGCAACGAAGCCTCCCTCGCAGTACTTGTCCCTTCCCACTCAGGAGCCCTCGTGTTGGTCAGAGAACATGCACTTGGTTGTTACTGTATCAAGCTCCTGTTCTGATCAGCAAAAATCACCCCAGGCAAGCAGCATTCACAGCGACCCAACGAGTTCCATTGTAGGGACATTGCTACAAATCCAGGGCTCTGGGGGGCAGGTGTTCTGGGTTTGTTCAATTCCGTCGGCAGCGAAGGAAGGGGTGGGGAGTGGCTCATTGCGCTTACAGCTGATGGCATTTCGGGGGTAGGATTTCTGGGCGGGGGAGACTGAGGCCTGGTCTACACTACAGAGTTAGGTCGATGTAAGGGAACTCTGTCAGTGTCTACACGACAACGTTGCTCCCGCCCATCTAAGTCACCCACTCCACCGAGCTCATGACTCCACCTCCGTAAGAGGCGTAGTGCTCAGGTCGGTGTAGTTAGGGCAGTGCAGCGTCTGTGCAGACACTGAGTTACTTACAGCGCCTGTTGGCTGTCAGCCCTACAAAGGGCTCACAGCTGGAGCCCCCTGACCTCAGGGCAGGCTGCTGCGGGCTCTGCTCTAGCCAGACAGAGGAGAATTACCAGTGGTCTCCCCCTGCCCCATGTGGAAAGGGGCCTCGCAGAACATTTACCAGACCTTGCACCAGCCCTAGGATTGCAGGAATGTCGTGCTCTGACCCCCAGCCCGCAATCCTGGTTGAACTAGCGCTGCCCAGGGAAGGGGAAGGCTACCCTTGGACCACCCATTTACAGGGGCCCTCCCATCCCAATGCACTGCAACCTAGCACACAGGGTTGCAGCCTGTGATAAATGAAGGCGGGGGGGAGCTCTCCTTTCTGGACCCCCGGTTAGCTATAAAATCCCTCTTAGCAGCTGTTCTCTACTTGCTTTACCTGTAAGGGGTTAAAAAGTCTCCCTGCTATGCATAGGTAAAAGGAAGGGAGTGGGCTCCTGACCAAAAGAGCCAATGGGAAGGTGTGGCAGGGCAGGGGTAAAACCCCTTGACTGCCCTGCTAAAACGCTGGCTAAGCCCTGCTTTCAGGCGGAAAGGCCAGGAGCAGAGGTGCAAAGCAGCCAGCAGGGAGCCCAGCTGCGGGCCCTAACGAGGGCTGGCTCACTGCAATAGCCTGAGCTAAGCAATGACAGCTGGGCTGAACGCTGGGAGGGATATAAAAACCCTGAACAAAGTCAGTCAGGAGGCTACAGTGTTGTCTCCTCACCACAGGAAGAGAGCCTCAAGGGCCAGGAGTCTCTGGAATGGGTTGGAAAGGGGACTGCACGGTGGCACTGTAAAATAAAGCACAAGGGTGAAGCACCAGAAGAAGGTGTGAGGACTCTTATTTTACCAGCCTGGGCACAGGGTGAGAGGGCAGAAACCTGTGTGGACCCTGTGACAGAAGGCTTGAACTTTTTAAAATGGGGAGGGTGGGGGGGACGTGTCCTTTGTCTGTCTGTGGTTGTTCTCTGGGAGAGGCAGACAGGGAGCAACTATGCTGTAAGCAAGGCTGGCTCTAGCCATTTCGCCGCCCCAAGCACGGCGGCACGCCACGGGAAGGCGCTCTGCCACTTGCTGGTCCCGCGGCTCCGGTGGACCTCCCGCAGGCGTGCCTGCGGATGCTCCACTGGAGCCGCGGGCAGCGGACCCTCTGCAGATATGCCTGTGGGAGGTCCACTGGAGACGCTTACCACCATCCCGGCAACCGGCAGAGCGCCCCCTGTGACATGCTGCCCCAAACACGCGCTGGGGCCTGGCGCCGGTCCTGGCTGTAAGGAGCTTGGGGCTAGGTATGAAAAATCATTGGTATCAGGGGTGGCTCCAGGCCCCAGCACCCCAAGCACGTGCTTGGGGCAGCGTGCTGCGGGGGGCGCTCTGCCGGCCGCCGGGAGGGCGGCAGGCGGCTCCGGTGGAAGGTCCACCAAAGCTGCGGGACCAGCAGACCCTCTGCAGGCACACCTGCGGGAGGTCCACCAGAGCTGCCTGCCGCCCTCCCGGCGACTAGCAGAGCGCCCCCTGTGGCATGCCACCCTGCTTGGGGCGGCAAAATGTCTAGAGCTGCCCCTGATCGATATCATACCTAGAAACTCCTCATTTGAAATCTCAGATATGTAAGTAGATCAGGAAATGTCTAGAAAGATGCAATTAGGTTTCTCTCTTTTATTTCTTTATGGCTTGTGGACTCCTCTGTGCTAACCCCAGATGCTTCTGTTTTGCCTGTAACCTTTAAGCTGGACCTCAAGAAAATTATTCTTCATGTTTAATCTTTGTAAGTGGGTTTTTTAATTTAGCAATAGCCTAAGTTTTTTCAAATGCATTTTCTTTCTTTTTATTTTTAATAAAATTTACCTTTTTAAAGAACAGGATTGGCTTTTTGTGTCCTAAGGGGTTTGCGCATGTTCTTTAATTAGCTGGGAGCAACAGCTGACTCCCTTTGTTTCTTTCTCAGCTCTTCCCTTGGTGGGGCGGTGAAAGGGCTTGAGGGTACCTCACAGGGAGGAATTCCCAAGTGCACCTTCCTGGGTTCTCAAAGGGGTTTTGCACTTGGGTGGTGGCAGTATCTATGCATTCAAGGTCAGAGAGAAGCTGTAACTTTGGGAGTTTAATACCAGCCTGCAATGGCCAGTATTTTAGGGCTCCACCTTCTGCACTCAAAGTGCCAGAGTGGGGAATCAGCCTTGACACAGCCCCACTCAGGTTTGGCCCGGCTGCTCCTCCACCTCCATCTATAGCAGGGTGGATGGGCCAAACCAGGGCGGAGTTGCACCCTGTTGTAGCCCCTTGCAATGCTGTGAGGAAGTGTGCATTCAGCATGGCATCCCGTCCAACCCCCTTGCAGCTTGGAGTGGGTAGGCTGGCTCCTTTCTTTCCGCGCAGGCCTAGCGGGCACGGTAAGCCAGCCTGCGGGGAGCTGGCCTGCCAGCACTCAGGGCTGCCTTGGCACAGCATTAGCCATGGGAAGGCTCCCTCCCCCATGAGGGGCACTAGTGACATCCCTATCGCAGGCCTCTCAGCGCCTGGGGGATGACATAAGCATGGGGCCAGCTGTGGCATTGTGCTTGGGCTGAGTCTGGCCTGCTCACAATGGCCTGGCCCCATGGCACAGAAAGGGTCCCTGGCACAGAGCAGTCCCCAGACTGGTCCCTCCTGCTCCCCACTTTGGCTCTCCTGACCTTTCCCCTCAAGGTCGCTTGCTGTCTCCCTCCTGCCTGGGACCCTCCATAGAGCTCACTTTATCAGTGACCCTTCCCCCCATGGTTCTCTGCTGGTAGAGCTCCCGGTTCTCGTTACGCAGCCTTACCAGAGCACTGGGGTTATCACAGCACCACTACTGGTCTGGCTTTGGGCGAGATGCTGCCTCAGTTTCCCCTCACTCAGAGGCCAATCGCCTGCCTGCTTCTCTACCACATGAAGTGCTAGCCTGTCTCCCAGCCCATGAAGGACTCTCAATCACACTGAAGCTTCCAGGGCACCATGTTATTAATTCAAACAAAACTCACACCCAGTACAGGCTGCTGGGACCTGGGTTTTTCACTGCCTCCCTCCCCGGGCCCCAGCACTGTTTACTCAGGCTCAGCCTCCCTCCCACAACCCCCTTTCACCAGCGCTGGCTCAGCTCTTTATATCCAACACCTGACCCCTGCCCAGCTGGCTCGGATCAATGTCCAGGCACATCCGGCCCCAGCCCTTCAAAGCGCTGGGCAGTCTATTAAGCATGTGATGGCAGCTCTCAGCATGCGAGAGAGACTCTGGGCTCTGCAAGGTGCAGGGAACAGCTCAGGGCAGACACTGCTGAGCACAGCTGCACACCCCCCTCCAGTGCTCCAGCCACAGAGGCGCTCTGCTCTAGCAGGGCGTGTGGGTCGGGTCCATGCTCTGCTGCCCTGGCATGGTCACGATACTCCACCTGGACAGCTTCCCTGACGCATTCTCTAACATCCGGGGGGGGCCCCACCCAGGCCCACCTGTGGCTACAGCCCAAGTCATGAGTTCTCTGCCTGATGCTCTTTGAGTGTGGTTGGTGGATTGCTGAGAGCCACGCTGGCCAGGTGTCTGGGAGCACCAAGCTTTCCACTCATGGGGAGAAGGTCACCCAGAAGTGACTGTGAATTCCTGGACCCGCTCTCTATGGCCCCCTTTCTGCTTGTTCTCTCTGGGGTGGGGGCTCCGAAGCGTACGCTGTGACTCTCACAAGTACAGAAAGGCAGAGGTTGAAAACAAAAACCCTGCCTTCCCCTTACTCCGAGTCAGAATAAAACACCCTCCCCCTTGCAAAGAACTTTTGCCACTGGTTTGGAGCAAGCTGGGAATGCCATGGACCTGAGTCACTCCCCCCCCCGTTACCCCCAGGGGCGGTCTCAGGTGCTTTGGAAAGCTTTGCCCTGGGGATGCAGGAGCCAAGGGACTGAGTCACCTGTCATCTCTGTCCCAAGGCTCCGAGTGCCTAGGTCGTACTTGGGCACCTGCATCACTCGGGTGCTTTTGAAAAGCCATCCCCTCCCCCTGTTTGTAAACCCCTTGGTGCAGAGGACTCGCTTCCCCTCAGGGTGTGTACAGCACCACATTCAGTTCCCGTGTGACACTCACAGAAACAGCCACCTCCTTCACCGCACTGTCCAGCGAGCACCGTCATTGGCCTCCTCACTCCAGCAGCGCCACGGGGCTGAGATTTGTCCATCCCCTGGGGGAAAGCTGGCCCTTGGGTGCTGTGTTTTCACCTGCCAGCTCCAGGCAGCAAGTGATCAGAGCATTTCTGTGCTGAGATGACAGGCAGAAGATGTGGGCCTCGAGCAGGGCCTCAAGTTGCAGCCCCCAGCCCCCAGTCTATGGACACAACCAGTCCCCTCTTTCCAAACCCAAACCTATTCTAATGCCTGAATATAAATCAGCAGGCAGCCACATCCGAACCGTCTGTGCAGTACTGGTCACCCCATCCTGGCAAGGCTGTTGCAGAACTGCAGGTGGTTCGGAGAGGGTAACGAGTGATCAAGAGCCCAGAAAAGCTCTCCTGTGAAGACAGATTGAAGAGGCTGGGATGGTTACCCAAGGATTTGTCGACACTACCTCGCGTTTAGGACACGGTCATGCCGCCAAAGCTGTGCTGCTAAAAGGCGTGCAGTGTAGCTGCCGTTTGTCGGCGGGAGAGAGCTCCCATGAGTGAGCAGCAGAGTACTCCTGCCCACAAAGCTTTTCGTCATTCGGGGTGTGTGGTTTTTTAACACTCCCTGAATGACAAGTTTTGCTGACGAAGTTCCAGTGTACACAAAGCCTTAGAAATGACAAGTGGCACCACAACAGAAGTCCAAAAAATACTGACTGGAGTAGAGGAGGTAGATGGGGAGCAGCTGTTCTTTCAGGCTCAGAACAGGGGGGCAGTCAATGAACTTGAAAGGTAGGAAATTCAAACATCGATAAAAGGAAATCTCCCTGCCCTCAACACATAATTAGCCAGTGGAACTCATTGCCACATGAAGTCATTGCAGCCAGGAACTGATCTGATACAGCTACTACAACTAGCCAGGGTGATCATATGTAATGATGACAGAGGATACTGACCCTCCTGCTTTATGGCTTGAGCCAATCTCTGTTCACTAGATACCAGAAGGGGTCCATGTGTGATGTGGATTATCCAGCACCTGCTACCGTGGGGTTCTTACACCTTCCCCTTCTGCAGCTGGTGCCAATCACAGCTGGAGATAGGATACTGGGCTGCACCCAGGGTCTGACCCAGTCTGGCAGCTCCTATGTGCCTCATGCTCAGTGTATTCGCCCTGCCTGTCCCCTTGGCCAGGCCTCCTGTGACAGGCTCCAGCTGGGACACTGTCTGTGCCCTCTGAGGGAACTCTCCTGTCATTCCTCTTGCTCCACCTTGAGCCCCACAGGGGCCCTTGTGGGCACCCAAGAAAGTCTGGTGCTTCTCTTAGCGCAGCTGGAGCCTGGACCGTAACCAGCCGGAGCCAGAAACTCAGCAGGCAGGGTGCCAGCAATGGCTGCCAAGTCCATTGGTACAGAGCAATGTGGCACAGTGACATCACAACCCCCAGCTGGAGCCAAGAGGCCTGAGCCCCCTCTCCCAAACCCAGGAAGTGTGGGCGAAAGCTGACAGCTCCAGCCACCTCCGGCTCTGAGCCGCAGGCTCCACTCCTCTATGGCTTTCAACACCCCACCTGGGGTCTCGGAGTCATGAGTGATCCCTCCCACCCATGCAGCAAAGACACCTGCCTACCCAGAGATTGCAGGGGAGCCAGAGAGACGGGTGGGTTCTGCCCTGGTGTGTGCTTAGCCAGGCATGGTGCAAAAACCAGGGGCTCTGTTGGCAGGGCCTGGGGCAGTCAGCCCGCGAGAGATCCCAGCCCGGAGATCCTGGGGGGCAGGATACCATCAGGCTCAGGATGCACCATCCCTGCAGAACCAGCAGCTGTACCCCTGCCATCTGGCTGGGAGAAGGGTGCGGGAAGGAGAACCACCCATAGAGGCTGGTGTAGATCTGCGAGGGGTCCGTGCGGGAGAAGATACGTGTCACTGAAACCCAGCGTACCCAGCTGGACCCAGAGATGTGGCATGGCCTGGAATGGAGCCAGTGGGAATGGTTGGGCCTGAGAGAAGCGCCCAGACACGGTGGGAAAGGATCGTCCTTGCCCCTGCATTGCTCACACTGTCGGTTATCACGCACACTGGAGGTGGCGGGGGGCAGGAGACAGTCCCACAATCTCCTGGTGGGGTTAATAAATGACAAACAGCTGCGATAAGCATGGTCCAGGCATGGGCGCCGCAGGTTCTGGATGGCCCTATGCCCATCAGGAGAAGGTGTCTAGATGGGGCTAAGCCAGGGCTAGGAGCAGGCGATTGGGTGCTGAAACATCTCTCAGTCGGTTATTAGCCTGCTGTACCCTATCAATGGGACTGCAACAGGCGGCGCAGTCAGTGAAGCAAAGAGGCAGGGAGGCGTTCACCATAAAGCAGGTGCTACCGTACCACACTCAGACAACTGGAGACACACACGCATGGCAGTGCCCAGCACGTCTCTAGCTCTGCCTGCAGGGGGGCTCCACAGCCCCCTTCCTGTCTACATCCTCAGACCCACGCAGATGGGGGAAGTCACACAGCGAGTCACGGGACTCTGGGACTGTCACAGAGTCACTGGGCGATGCTCTGGAACTGCTCCCCACAAAGCCAGGCAGGACTTTGGGGAGCCTCCTCTCCCTTGGAGCAGACTTGTTCAGGGCAAGAAGCTCACACGGCTTCACCTCCTGGGTCTCTCCTTGGAGCATTCAGCATCCTCTGAGCCTGCCCCAGTGGGGTCCTGGGTAAGCCACAGGGTCCTGCACCCCCACTTTGCAGTCAGACGTGACTCTCAGCCAGCCAGTAACACAGAGGTTTATTAGATGACAGGAACACGGTCTAAAACAGAGCTTGTAGGTACAGAGAATGGGACCCCTTAGCCAGGTCCATTCTGGGGCCCCGCAAGCCAGACACCCATGTCTGCACTCACTCCCCGTCCCCAGCCAGCCCCAAACTGAAACCCCCTCTAGCCCCTCCTCTCTGCTCAGTTTCTTTCCCGGGCCAGGAGGTCACCTGACCTCTTTGTTCTCCCACACCTTTAGCATCCCCTTGCAGGGGGGAAAGGCCAGGCCATTAGTTACCAGGAGACAGAGGGTCGGCCAGAGACTGAAGCACCCACACAGTATTAGGGGAAACATTCAGAACAGTCCCACTTCGTCACAGGGACCGACCCCAGCTCTCTGCAGTGCCCTCTCTGACAGCCCGCAAGGCCGCCTGCTCTTCCAGCCGTAACAGATCTCCCGCGAGGGCAGCTTCTTGCTCAGACAAAGGGTGATGGGCGACAGCTGCAGATGGGCACCCTCTTTGGTACCTGTCACTCTCAGCAGCCTCTAAAAGCTGTGACTGTCCTCTGGCAGGTGCTGCCATCTGCTGTCACCCAACAGAAACACTGGTACGGGGCTGGCTCGACAGAATTACAAGGGCAAAACAGAGGGGCTGGAAGCAGCGCAAGGAAGGGGTCAGGACAGTAGGGAGCAAAGTCCACAGCCTGACCTTGGCGGCCGCAGTGGAGTTGCTGCAGGATCTCTGGCCACGTGGCCAAGGCAGCAGCGTGGGATGTTTGCAGACCCAGGGCAGGCCTGGCACAGGTCAGGCCTGAGATCTATTGCTCAGGGAGCAGGAGGGCTTGTGAGCCGAGACATAGGCATCTGTGCGTGTGTGGACACATACACCCCTCCAGGACTAAAAGAAAAAGGGGGCTACGGGGCAGGATTGAGGGCCACCAACAGAGCTGAGTGGGAGAACCAGGACTGGGATAGCAGCAACACCATCAACAAAAATCATTCTTGGACACGCATTTAAATAAAGAACAACAAAACTGATTATTGTTCCCCAAGAGCTCCGGTTGTTAGAACTGAACGGGGCTGGCACGGTGAGAGGCTCTTTACTCACTTTGTTCCCTTTGCATTCAGCAGCACTTTGCATCGTCACTCGCAGCCTTTCCTCCTTCTCCACACCAGAAGGGCCGAGAACCATGCTGTTAAAAAGCAGTGGTGTTGTAACACCCCTCCCACCCCCAAGCTTGGCCGGAGAATGAGGGGTTGGTGTTGTCCCTGTTTTGTTATGTTCACAGCACACACAGTAACATTCATGCTCTTGCTGGAAGGTTGCAACATAAACACAACTTCATTTCTTCGAATCCAGAGCCCTAGCACAAAAACCCCAAGACAGAGCGAGAAAACAGGCTGCCCCCAAGGCACTGAGGCACACTCACCTCACTCGAGGCTGGAGGGCACAGAGTGGCTGCTGCTCCCAGATGTTCCTCATGGTGCCCCTGTTTGCAAGAAGGAGTCAGAACACCCCACCACCACCTACAGGCGGCGTCTACAATTGGAGCTAGGGGTGTAATTCCCAGCTCACACAGTCATACTTGTACAACTGCTCATCAGGCTAGCGAGCTAAAATTAGTATCATGAGCAGTGGAATGGCTAGCCACCCGAGTACAAACTCACCTGGACCCCATGGGTTTGTGGTCAGGGTGCCCAGTCATGCCGCTGCCCAGCCATGCCACTGCCCGTGCTACCATGGCTGCACTACTGATTTTACCAGACAAGCTCAATGAGAGCTCCCACAAGTATGTCTGTGCACACTAGGAATTGCCCAGCCCTTGCTTGCAATAGCTTGCAATTCTAGCACAGTCCTCAGCAAGCACCCTTCCACAGAAGATATGGCTTGGAAGAGACCTCAGGAGGTCATTTAGTCCTACCCCCTGCTCAAGGCAGGACCAATCCCCAACTAACTCATCCCAGCCAGGGCTTTGTCAAGCCTGACCTTAAAAACCTCTAAGGAAGGAGATTCCACCACCTCCCTAAGGAACCCATTCCAGTGCTTCACCACCCTCCTAGTGAAAAAGTTTTTCTAATATCCAACCTAGACCTCCCCCACAGCAACTTGAGACCATTGCTCCTTGTTCTGTCATCTGCCACCACTGAGAACAGCCTAAATCCATCCTCTTTGGAACCCCCTTTAGGTAGCTGAAGGCTACCAAATCCCCCCTCACTATTCTGCAGACTAAATAAACCCAGTTCCCTCAGCCTCTCCTCATAAGTCATGTACCTGCCCCCTATTAATTTTCATTGCCCTCTGCTGGCTTTCTCCAATACGTCCACATCCTTTCTGTAGTGTGGGCAGGGACAGCTCTAGGTATTTTGCTGCCCCAAGCACAGTAGGCAGGCTGCTTTCAGCGGTTTGCCTGCGGGAGGTCCCTGGTCCCAAGGATTCGGTGGCACTGCTGCAGGAGGTCCGCCGAAGCCACGGGACCAGCGGACCCTCCACAGGCAAGCTGCCAAAGGCAGCCTGCCTGTCACCCTTGCGGCGATCAGCAGAGCGCCCCCCCGTGGCTTGTCGACCCCGGCACACACTTGGCGTGCTGGTGCCTGGAGCTGCCCCTGAGTGTGGGGCCCAAAACTGGACACAATACTCCAGATGTGGCCTCACCAGTGCCAAACAGAGGGGAATAATCACTTCACCCTCCTAGTGAAAAATTTTTCTAATATCCAACTAGACCTCCCCACTGCAACTTGAGCCATTGCACCTTGTTCTGTCATCTGCCACCACTGAGAACACCTGAGCCCATCCTCTTGCCATAGCCCCTAAATCATCTTCTAGTTCTTTATAGAAAGGGCCAAGGTTTCCATGCAGACAGGGTTTCTTTCCTAAGGGCAGTGGCACCTGCTGTGCGAAGGTTTCAGGACTGGGCAGAGCACTCAAGGCAGTTTGGGTGGAAGTGTCCCGGTGCTGGGTTGGCTCGTGCGGTGTCACATCACTGCCACTATCTGAGGTGAAATTTACCACCAAGTTTTATGTTTAGGGTGATTAAAGCAATAGGGCAAATTTTCAAGCACTGTTTACATCTGGATCCCCTGGTACCAGCTCTGGGTTCCTCACTGGCTGAGCCAAAGCCACGTGGAGCAAGGTGCAGAGACCGAGGGTCCTGCGCTGTCTCTGCACACCAAGACACTTGCTTTGCTGCATTGATTTCCCAGCTTGGCCAGTCTCTTTCCACGCGCTGGGGGTGTGGCCCAGAAGAGGGAGCCCTCACCCCACTGCGCCTCAGTAGTGCCCCGATGCCTGACCCCACTCCGCTGGTGCTGCGATGTGAATAAGAGGTGTCTGGGCATAGACAAGGGGCCGGCTCCTCGGCTGGCAACGCTCGGCCAGACTACATGGAAGACATTGCTGCTCCAATCGCATCTAGAGCTGGCCCCAAATGCAGCAGCCTATTTCAAAGGCCGCGAGAGGGCTGCCGGACAGGATGGCTCTGGCTCGTCTGCACCAGCCTCCATCCCAGCGCTGCCTGCGGTGGAGAAGCTGCAGTTCGGAGCAGGCTTGCGGCGCTGTGCTAGGGACGTGAGCTCTGCCCACACTACCAGCTTACCCCTGGCGCAGCTGTCGGTATTGGGGACGGATTGTGCTGGTGCGGAACCCCTGGCTGGCTGGCACTGGTATTCCTCGCATCAGCCTTATCAGCCCCCTCCGAACGCTGTTCCCCACTGGCCTCAGCCTGGGGCCATGCCTGGCCCCTGACAAGAGCAGTCAGGACCAAGGGTCAGAGCAGGGTTAAAGCCTGTCACACCCACCTGAGGCAGGACTTCCTGTGGGCTGTGTCGTCAGCAGGTCACTGCTCAGACCTGCTGCTGGGCGGCAGAATGGCACTGTTTGCTACCTGGTGACTCTCCAGGCCTGGGTGTGAGACCTGCTAGCCTGTGCAGTGCAAACTGCCCTTGTTCATCTCACAGGCAGGTTCACTCTGGAGCCTAATCAGAGAATATCAGGGTTGGAAGGGACCTCAACGGGTATCTAGCCCAACCCCCTGCTCAAAGCAGGACCAATCCCCAGAACAGATTTTTACTCCAGTTCCCTAAATGGCCCCCTCAAGGACTGAACTCACAACCCTGGGTTTAGCAGGCTAATGCTCAAAACACTGAGCTATCCCTCCCTTCCCTCCTCTCCTAAAGACATCCAACTCTTAAGTTCACTGGTTACCATTTTAGAAAGACCACACAGCTGCTCTGGGGCTGTGGGAGCCATCAGAATGGGGGGCACATCAGATACCATGGAGAGGGGAGACCCAAGTCAAGGTCTCTGGGTTACCCAGGGAAGGCCACAAACACAGACCCTCTTCTTCTGCAGCCCTCCGAGACAGGGGCTGGCCACCGTGGCGGAGAGAGCAGGGAGCCCCAGAGGGCACAATGGCTATGGAGGGAGGTGTGGAGAGTTTGCAGAGAGGAACCCAGCATGGTGGCTGGGATGCCCTTGGGGTAGCCACCAGCCCTGGGGGCAGGCAGCGAGCATGGGGGGAGCTGAGACCCCAGCTGAGTGGGGGGACACCCAGGCAGGGCAGGTCAGCTGCCAACCAGGTTTGCCTGGTCCAGACGTGCTGCTGGGAAATGATGACACAGCAGGGAGGGAGCTACCAGGGACATGGCTCAGAGAGGCTGTGACCCCAGGCCCAGCCAGTGAGAGGGAGCAGGTCCCACTCCCTGCCCCAGCAGCTGAATCCCAGACCGAGCTGCAGAGAGATCCCTCCTTGGAGAAGCTGAGGGAACTTGCTGGCCACAGCGCTGCAAACCCCCTTGGGGAAGGCTGCAGGGACAGAGTCCTGCGGGAGAAGGGATTCCTGTCCCGGGAATGGGCTCCCCAAGGGGAAGTAGAACTGAGGGGAATCAGGAGGCAGCTGGTGGTGCCCCAGGAATCCACAGGGTTCTTCCCTCTCAAGCTGCTGGATGGGAGGAGAGTGAGGGGACCCCTGGACCGGAAAGGGGAGGATTGGGAGGAGAAGGGAAAAGACCCCCTGGTGGATCTCTTCCCTGAGGTGGGAGCCAATCTCCCCATCAGGTGTTCCCCATTCAGAGTCACTGGGAAAGCAACACAGATCCTGGAGAGAGAGGTCAAGGATGTGCTGGCTTTAGATGGGATCCAGCCGTTTTACAGCCCATGGGCCTCATCCGTGGGGCTGATCCCCAAGGGAGACAGGATGGTCTGGTTTTATGGGGGCTATCAGAAGCTTAAAGCCATCACAGTGTCCGATGCCAACCCCATGCCTAGGCCTGGGGAGATTCTAGACAAGCAGAGGGGGATGGAGAACTTGGCCCTGGCAGACACTGATAACATGTGCATCTTTAGCCAGACCTGGGAGGAACAGGTGTCCCAGGTGAAGAGGGGGCTGGGCTGCCTCAAGGAGTTGGGACTGATGGTAAAAGTTGGAAAGTATAAGATGGGGATGGCAGAGGTGTTGTATCTGGGCCACAAGGTGGGGAGCGGCTGCCCAAGCCCAGAGCTGGCCAAGGCCAAGATGGGGGCTCTTAACCAAGAGAGCCCGAATCGCAGCCCAGAGTGCTGGGAGAAGACCCTGTCCCAGTTTAAACCCCAGGAGTATTGGGGTGGCAAAAGGGTACAGGCCGCATAAACCTTCCCACATGCGGCCTGCAAGTGCCATCAAGCACACTCAAGCAAAGAGAGGGCACAAAACTGGGAGGGCCTGGTGTAACTCACACCAAGGAATTGGAGAGATGCTGGGGCATCCATGGGAACGTTGGTGGGTTCGAACTTCCCCAGGTCACTGGCTGGAGTGACCTGGCTCAGTTCGGTCTCGAAGGGGGGAGAGATGTGACGAACTGGGACTGTTCCTAATGTTTGCTCTGAATACTGTGTTGGTGCCTCAGTGTCCCCTAGGCAGTTCTTAAGTATCTGGCAGAGCAAAGGGCCAGTGCACCTAATGCCTGGCACTCTGTATCCTAGCAACTGATGGCCTGGGCCCCTCCTCTGCAAAGGTGCCAACTGCAGGTGTTGGAGACAAAGGGATCAGGTGACCTCCTGGCCCGGGAAAGGAGCTGAGCAGAGAGGAGGGGCTGGAGGGGTTGGTTAGTCTGGAGCTACCTGGGGATAAGGAGTGAAGTGCAGACCTAGGGGTCTGGCTCACTGCCCCCCAGAATGGACCCGGCCGAGGGGTCTGGTTCGCTGTATCTACAAGCTCTGTTTTAGACCCTGTTCCTGTCATCGAATAAACCTCTGTTTTGCTGGCTGAGAGTCACGTCTGACTGCAAAGTGGGGGTGCAGAACCCTGTGGCTTCCCCAGGACCCCGCCTGGGTGGGCTCGCTGTGGGAAGCCCACGGAGGGGCAGAGGATGCTGAATGCTCCAAGGAGAGACCCAGGAGGTGAAGACGTGTGAGCTTCTTGCCCTGAACAAGTCTGCTCCAAGGGAGAGGAGGCTCCCCAAAGTCCTGCCTGGCTTTGTGGGGAGCAGTTCCAGAGCATTGCCCGGGGACTCCGTGACACCCTTGGGGTAGCCACCAGCCCTGGAGTGACTCACTAGACAGGCCTTCGCTGAATGCTCACATGACATGGAGACGAAGCTACTCAGGATGTGAACCAAAGCCACAGGAGCCTTCCCGAGGAGTATTTCGCGTCTTGGCCAACACTAACACAGCCAAGGAAGCACCAGGCTAGAGGCTCTGGCAGTAGGAAGAAAACTGCCCCGGGCTCAGCGGAGGGGGTTCTCATGGCTTGGCAAAGTAGCAGCCCAGAGCCGGGCGGGTTTTCAGCCGTTAGCTGGCCAAGCCTGGGCAGAGCTCTCTCTCGCTGCCCCGCTGCCTGGAGTGCGGGACCCATAGCATGCCTAGGTGGCTACTCAAACCAGACTCATGTCCCATTGGTGTCCCTCAGCTGACGAGGCAGCCAGCATGAGTGGGAAGAACGACCCTTCATCCTGGGAAGGGTCATGACCTCCCTGGCAGGTAGGGCAGCACATTTGCCTTGGTGTAAGTGCAGTCTCGGAGCTCCATATTGGGCCAGGCCATGGCTGCAGGGGTCGGAGGGTTTGTACCCAGGACTTCGGGGAGCAGTGAATTGTAAGGACAGGTCCAGCAGGGAGCAGGCGTGGCAGATCCTGCTCAAGCCCAAGCTGCCCTCTGGGTGATGGAAAGAAGCCTCCAGCCCAAGTGTCCTTAGCTTTGCTGTGGCAGGCTTCGCCCCAGCAGCAGGGAATGGCCGGGAGCTGGCAGCAGCAGGACAGCAGGGCTCAGGCTGGGGAAACAGCCCCCTACCCTTTCCCTGACACCACAACCGGCTAGAAGATCCTACAGCTGCTCCCCCGGCAGGACCCTCACCCATCCAGCACCAGGCAGTGGAGGGGGGACGTTCCCTCACTCCTCCAAGCAGATGGGTGAAGGTACACGCCAGCCGCACTCAGACACCGGGTACCGTGCCCGCAGATCAGTCCCGCAGCTGCCCCCTGCAGCCCTGCATTCCCAGCAGGGCCTTCCCGGTCCCCACCTCTCGCCTTGTGTGCTGGGCCCTTCCTCACCCTCCTTCACCATCCACCCCACAGATCCTGCCACAGCCAGCTCCCCTCCGCCAGCCCTTTATCCCTTCCCACCTCTCGGAAGGAGGGGCAGGAATGCATACGCTCCTCCCCTCCCCAAGATCCCATCCGCGAGCACCTACCCAGGTCCCTCTCTCCAATGCCCATCAGAGGACTGAAGGCACCTCCAGCACTTGAGCAACTCCACTGAACCCTCCCCCCCGACCCTGGCTGCCCCTGAAGGCTCAACAGACGACGCTGACCCACGCGGGTGTGAGCAGCTGGCGCGTGGCCAAGGGCTGAGGTGCTGCTCCGCTAACGTACCTGTTTATCCAGAAGCTGCGTCCCTGGCCTCAGTTAAGCAGAATCTGATGCTGACAAAAGGCAGCTCGGAGGGGCCGGCACGAGTTCTTGCTCTTCAGGCTCCAGCATGGACAAGAGGGCGTGTACGCCAGCAGGGACAGGAAAGTTTGGAATTGTACAGGCGCTGCTAAGGGAAACCAGTCCAGCTTGTCACTCTTTCGCTTTTCTCTGGCGGGCGAAGGCACCTAAAGGGACTCTTCCAAAATGCAATTTTTCTTGTCTGTGGTTTATCCAAGAAGCATAAGGAAGGTGAAATCTGTCCTGGCGTTGCTGGAGGTTTCCCCCGAGGGCCCAGTTATTTGGGAACTTTCTGAGCCCTGAACAGAAGAGGCCAGAGTGTTGCAATTCCCCTCCAAGGAGAGCTTTTCTCTCAGCTGTTTATTAGACATGAGAGTTAAATAGATGTAAACAAAGCAATCCAGGTGTTTGAAATCGTCTGGCTAAGAAACACTTTCCCATGCAGTTAGGTGTCACCTCTGGCGGTCTGGGATGTCCTAATCGTCCCAGGGCTCCAGGCCTCCAGAGAGTCCTCCAGGATCAGCAGAGAAGACGAGACCCGAATGTCTAATGCAACAAAGAAGCAGGAAAAAAGAAGCATATGAACCCTTCCCAGCTGCCTGTGTGCACCCTGCTGGAAAAGGCAAGAGCCCCATTGCTTTCCTTTGCAGGTTGCTTTCCGGGCTGAGGGCTGCACGTTGCCTTTTAAGAGGTGGGGCGGAGGGTTTGGCCCACCTAACTGACAAGGAGCCTGTTCCCCACATGGACCTGATGCTTCTTGCTCCTTGTCCCTGACCCCTCAGAACTAGGGTGACCAGACAGCAACTGTGAAAAATCAGGACAGGGGGTGGGGGGTAATAGGAGCCTATATAAGAAAAAGCCCCAAATATCAGGACTGTCCCTATAAAATCAGGACATCTGGTCACCCTACCCAGAACAGCTCTGCTGGGGGAGACCTGTAGCAGCTGGCATGGGGGGTGCCTTGGGGAGGCGATGCCCAAGTGGCCTCTGCTCAGGGCGTGGGCTCAGAGCCACGCCACTTCTCTCATGTGCCGACTTCATCCCTCCAGTGCAGGCCCCTGCCTGTATTGCACCATCCCCTTCCTGGGACCCGCCAGCACCCAGAGGGAGCCCCATGTGGGCAGCCAGGGAGAGGCCAGCAGCAGCCTCTGCAGCAGGCAGTGTGGGGTTAACCTCCGGCCAAGCGGGGAATTCTTCAGTTGCCAAGTGACTTCCTCTCGCTAACAATAACAGCCCAATACACAGGGCCCCATAGTGACTGCATGACCCTGGCCCGTCCGGCTGCCACAGAGGCAGGACGAAGCCTCCGGCACGTTATCTGCGGTCCCCGCTCTGCCTCCTGCATCCTCACAGTCGGGGGCAGCTATGGAAGTGAAGATGTGTCTCCTCCTGAGGAACAGGGGCCTGGCACTGCCATGGCACCCGGAGCCCCCGGTGCAGCAGGGGCCAGCTGGCCCTGTCCTGCTCCTCCGCCCTCCCCAGCGCCCCCCGGAGGCCGAGCAGTCCTGCAGGGGGACAAGACGGCGCCTTCCTGGGAGAGCCCTTAGCGGGAGCCTGGGAAGCCCTTCTGCTGGGGGAGCCCCCAGACCAGGGGAGATGGCCGGCGCAGGCGGCAGGCTGAAGCTGCCGTGTCCTGGCTGCAAAGGGTCGTACCCCAGGGAAAAGCTCGGCTGGTTTCCATGCGACAAGGGGACTCCCAAATCAGGAGTCACACCCCTCCGCAGCCACTTCGAATTGCACCAACCACAGCTTTGCCCTGGACGTGAGGGCGTCTCGGTGCCTTCAAGTCACTGGGACCACGGATGGACTCACCAATCCCAGGGGCTCCAGGGGCTGGACATTCCACTTCTTCTGCCTTTGCTCCCTGCCGCTCCTTCCCCAGCCAGCCTGCAGCCTCCTGCTTTACCAGGAGCTGCCGGAGCCACCCCCTCCCCGGCCAAGCTGGGCTGGTTTGAAGAGCTGCCTTAAGCTGGGGACACTTAGGTCCTGCCTCCCATTAACTGCTCCACCTCCCACAGAGCAGCTTCAGCAGCCCCAAGTTAAAGGGCCAGCACCTTCCTTTCTCCGTCCTCCTCACCTTCACGCTCCCGGTCCTTTTGCTGGGTGCCAGGGCCTGGCGAGCAGGAGCTGCTGGTCCCTGCAAGGCTCTGCAAACCCTCCACAGCTGTAGGGTCACCCCTCCGACCCAGGGCCGGCTCCAGGCCCCAGTGCGCCGAGCGCATGCTTGGGGCGGCATGCCGCGGGGAGTTGCTCCTGGTTGCCGGGAGGGCGGCAAGCGGCTCTGGTGGGCCTCCCGCAAACTTGCCTGCGGAGGGTCAGTGGGAGGTCCACTGGAGCTGCGGGACCGGCAAGTGGCAGAGCGCCCCCCGTGCCATGCCGCCGTGCTTGGGGCGGCGAAATGGCTAGATCCGGCCCTGCCTCCGACCTCCTGGAGAACATGCGCAAAGCAGACTCACCCCGCCACCCCAAGCAATGCCCTGGCCTCCTGCTAAGAAGTTCACGTCCATGAGTTAACAGAGGGGTTTAAAGGGAGGCAGTAAAGTGCAGTTCTACCTTGAGAAGTGACTCTGTAGAAATGGCTCCTGTCTCATCTCACCAGCTCCCCGCGTCTCACAGTCAGAGCCACCAACCTGACTAAGAGACACGACTGCTACTTGGTACTTCTGTGGGCCCTGTGGGGCCAGCCTGGCCATGGGGAGGGAGCCAGAGCCTGTCCCTGTGGGACCTGCGGGGCCAGCCAGGCGATGGGGGAGGGAGCCAGAGTCTGTTCCCATGGGCCCTGCAAGGCCGGCCTGGCCATGGGGGAGGGAGCCAGAGCCTGTCCCCATGGGCCCTGTGGGGCTAGCCCAGCTACAGGGACAGGAGCCAGAGTCTATTCCCATGGGCCCTGCTAGAAGCAAATCCACCAACTGCATGGCCCAGTGGTTTGATCGGAGATGACTGGTCCCGTGGATGGTGTCCTGATCCTGCACTGATTTTGTATTACTGTTCCTGGAACTCCCCAAAGAGTCTGTATTTCACACAGTGCCTGTGTGACCTGTGCATCACAACAGTATGTCAGTCTATGATTCCCTGTTCCCTGGCCACTCATAGCATCCAGCATGCCTGGGCTAGGACAAGGGGTCATGGTTAAACAGTGTTAGCTCACCCATTTTAACAAACATGTTCATATTGGCCATGAGGACAGTCAGAGCTGGCCCTGAATCCACTCCAGCCGCACTGGTTCGGTAGGGTGGCTGTCCAGGTACGGACATATGGCTAGGTTGGAAGAACAAATTGCAAAGTGCATTTGTCGAGGACTAGGCGGCCGGTATCACATGGGCACCAAAGGGTTTCGGTGGTGCAGTAAGACTGGCAATGGCAGACACAGACTGCTCGTCCAGCTAGCCCATCTCAGGGACCCGGGTGGTGGTCCATTGGCAAGGAGGCCCTGTCCTTTTGGGAGCTGCCATGATGAGAGTGAACACAGACAGGGTTTAACACCATTCACACCCTGTTCCTTGTCACTCTCCTCTAACATGCTTTAGTGACAATAATGATTTGTAGAACCTGCCCAATGCACAGATGGGGAACCCGAGGCAACGACCAGGGAAAAGATCTGCCAAGCTCCCACAGTGGATCCATGGCAGAGCCTGGAGCAGAATCCAGGTGTCCTGACTCCTAGTCTTCCCCCCCGATGACCAACCCCCTCCAACCATCTTTCTTGCTATGCTGGAGCTTTTCAGCCTCAACTCTCTCTTTCTCAGGACGCATACCATGGTTCAGGATCAGGTCACTATTCTCCCTCCCACCCATTGTGTATCCTCCGAGTGTTTAGTCAGGGCTGTGTACCAGGCAGACATCTTCAGCAAGCCTATGCACAATGACTCCCAGGCCTTCTTCTGAGCTGCCTGTCCTTTCAGAGCCCAGCAGTGTGTGGGAAAAGGTCAGAGTATTTCTATGTGTTTTCTCTTGTTATATTCTGAGCCTCTTCAAGATCTCAGCTAGAACAGCAGGACTGCCATAAACATACCGGCCTCTCTTTCATCTCTGCTGTACGGGACATGGAATTGCCATCCACAACAGCAAACATTTTAATTTTCTGGGGAGTTGTCCTCAGTCCAGATGTGCACATTATGGGCTGGACAACCCTCTGATCTGAACCGCACCCACCTTTACACTTCGGATTAGAAATGCCCCAGGAAGGCCCTGTCTGCAGCTGATAGAGTTGGGACCAGCAGCTGTCACGTTCCTAAGATTTCAAAGCACATCTTCCATGCCCTGAGCTGGCTCTTGTCCTGTGTCTGAAGGAGCTGTTGGGTGGGGGGCTCATGGACGGGCATGGGGATGGAAAGGAAACCTTTCATGTTTTGAGGCATTCTCAGAAGGAGCTAAACTTCCCAGTGGTTTTCCAGGCTGACCTCACCCTGGGAGGTTTGCCCCTCACTGGAGCACTTGCCCAGGCTCTTCTTAGAACAAATCTGGGCCAGGCTGTTTTAACCCCGGAGGAGCAGGGATACCTCAAGTAGTTTGGCTACTGCCTATCCACGGTGAGCAAATCCCTCCCTGACACACTGCTCTGGTGCAAATGCCTTCAACCAGGCAAAACTACTCGCTCTGAACTGCCCTGGGGCTGCAGGCATGGCACAGCGACCCATGGAGAGCTTTCCATTCACAGGCCCCACGAGAACATTGCTCTCCAAACCACCTGCACAGTGGCTCAGTCTGTGAGACCACAGCTGCTCCCATGACGTGGGGAGAGCCGAGCAGGAGAAGGTCCCTGTAGGCTACTTCCTCGGAATCTATTCCCATTCATGACAGAGCATCCCCTAGCAAACGTCCTGCTTGCGCATTCCTTGGGCACTGGATGAATGGAGCCCGGTGCTGTGCCTTTAATCTTGTTCTCACACAGGGCGCTGCATTGAAACCAACATTTTCAAAGTGGCCATGATTCTGTGTGAAACGTTCTGGGCCCGATTGCCAGAGGGGGCTAATCGCCCACAAGCCAATGGGCACGGCCAGGTGCCCGGTTTCTTGGATAATCCGGTTGCCTATTTAGATGCCTGAATGCGAGTGTACAGTTAGGCAGCCACTTCTGCAAATGTTACAGAAGTTAGAGACAGGAGAAAAGCTCAGCAGCTCATTTCTCTTCGGCAGGTGGAATGTGCCCTCTGCTCTGCTCCTGCTCCAGAGCACTACTGATCGGGAGTTAGTGGGAGACAGTTCCCATGGGACCCAACCCCACCAGGCCACATAGGAGACAGACAGTACATGCTGCAGGAATTTCCCCAAAACTCTCACCCCCAATTTTGTGAACTAGGTACATGCAGTGTTGCCAATTTAGTGATTGTTCAGACATTTGAATTGAAATTGAAACATTAATACGCACTTTAAAAGCATATACAGCATATGATAAATTATGTGTATCTGAAAAAGTATAATAGATTTGAAAACTATGAACACAGACTAGCTTCCTTATACAGCTGTAGGTTTTTATGACAATGTCAGTGCATTCATTTCAGTGATGTTGGCCAACCTAATAATTTCAAATGACGATTTGTAAGCAAAGTCTAAATGAGCTCTCCCTGACAGCTAGTGATGAGCTAGGGGCTGGGAAGAAAGGCTTCAGGGCCAGATTGTATTTACATTCACACCTAATCTACCTAGGTATCCAGCAAACAGAGCTGTTGCCTGAATGATAGATTTTGCCTGGGGTTGGGTTACAAATCACTTGAATGCTGGAGTAATGAAATGTTGTTGTTCTTATTGTATGAGTGAAGGGCAGTAGAACTGTACTTACCTTGTGCTGATTGAGGACATCAACAGAGAGGGTGGGGACAGGTGTTTCGCTTGATGGTCTGTCTGAGTCATCAGTACTATTTGACCTGCCCCCTCCATTGTTTAAAAAAAGAGCTGATTAGGCTCCATAGTCTTTTGTTTTGTTAAGTGACCACTGCAGCTGAAATCACTGATAATCAGGTCCAAGGGCTTAGCCCTGTTGTGGGACAGTGTTTCTGTGGAAGAGACAGCCCATCCCACGCTAGCAGTGAGGTTCCCCCACTGAGACCTCAGCTGACATCACTGAGGCCTTGGCTACACTGGCACTTTACAGTGCTGCAACTTTCGCGCTCAGGGGTGTGAAAAGCGCTGCACATTACACCCATAAGGGATGTGGTTTACAAGCAGCGCTGGGAGAGTTCTCTCCCAGAGCTGCGGCTCTGACTACACTCACACTTCAAAGCGCTGCCGCGGCAGCGCTCCCAAATTTCTAATGTAGCCATACCCTGAGAGCTTGTGGAACCTCAAGAGACCAAGTCGCAGAGGTCACAGTGGCAGGTGGCAGCAGAAAGTGACTGCGGAGGGGCATTGGCAACAGAGCGATGGAGTGAACAGTGGCACAATGAACAACAGTGGAGAGAGCGAGAGGTGAGCAGCTGGAGAAAAGAACAAGGTGCCTTCTTGCCCCCTACCTGGGAGGTGAACTCACATGAAAGCTCCTCTGAAATCTGAGTCTCCACTGACCAAGGACACCACCAGTGAGTGGGGTGCGGTGGAGGGAAAAGGGAGGGGCACGTTAAATGAACATTTGTTTATTGGACTATATTTTAGTGACTTTGCTCCAGAATGCTCGATTTGTGACTGGGAATGGAGACGTATACAGTAGGCCAAGATTTTTAAAAGACATTATTTGCCAAGGTTGTTGTCCCACATTGCTGCTATCTTAAGAGGTCATTATGTTGGGGAGTTTCTGTATTAAACATTTTTATTATTATAATTATTTTTTTACATAAGAATGGCTATACTGGGTCATATCAAAGGTCCATCTAGCCCAGTATCCTGTCTTCTGAGAGTGGCCAATGCCAGGTGCCCCAGAGGGAATGAACAGGCAATCATCAAGTGATCCATCCTGTCGCCCATTCCCAGCTTCTGGCAAACAGGCTAGGAACACTCTGAGCATGGTGTTGCATCCCTCCACATCCTGGCTAATAACCACTGATGGACCTAACTTCCATGCTTCCATGAACTTATCTAGTTCTTTTTTTAATCCTGTTATAGTTTTGGCCTTCACAGGGTCCCCTGGCAACAAGTTCCCTGGGTTGACTTTATGTTGTGTGAAGAAGTACTTCCTTCTGTTTTGTTTTTTTAAAACCTGCTGCCTGTTAATTTCATTGGGTGACTGCTAGTTCCTGTGTTATGTGAAGGAGTAAATAACACTTATGTACTTTCTCCACACCAGTCAAGCTTTTATAGCCCTCTATCATAGCCCCCCTTAGCTGTCTCTTTTCCAAGCTGAAAAGTCCCAGTCTTATTAATCTCTCCTCCTGTTTCAGACCCCTAATCATTTTACTTGCCCATCCCTGCACCTTTTTCAACTCCAATATATCTTTTTTTTTGCAATGGAGTGACCAGATCTGCACCAGTATTCAAGATGTGGTGTACCATGGATTGGCATAACGGCTCTATGATATTTTCTGTCTTGTTATCTATCCCTTTCCTAATGGTTCTTAACATTCTGTTTGCTTTTTGACTGCCGCTGCACACTGAGTGGATGTTGTCAGAGAACTAGCCATAATGACTCCAACATCTCTTTCTTGAGTGGTAACAGCTTGTCACGGAGTCCCCGGGCGATGCTCTGGAACTGCTCCCCACAAAGCCAGTCAGGACTTTGGGGAGCCTCCTCTCCCTTGGAGCAGACTTGTTCAGGGCAAGAAGCTCACACGTCTTCACCTCCTGGGTCTCTCCTTGGAGCATTCAGCATCCTCTGCCCCTCCGTGATAATATGGAGATATACCTAGAACTGGAAGGGACCTTGAAAGGTCATTGAGTCCAGTCCCTTGCCTTCACAGCAGGACCAAGTACTGATTTTGCCCCAGATCCCTAAGTGGCCCCCTCAAGGATTAAACTCACAACCCTGGGTTTAGCAGGCCAATGCTCAAACCACTGAGCTATCCCTCCTCCCATTCCCTCTTATCCCATGATGACTTACTTTTCAAAAGTCAATTTAAATATTTTTTTAATTATATTTGTTTTAGAAATCTAGAACTGTTTGTATTTTGGTGTAATTTGCATTATCCTTATGTTAAATTTGCATTATCCTAACAAAACATTTAATTTATTCATATCTCTTTTATATGTTGCAGGTCAAAGTGAAAATGAAAAGACAAAAATCAATGCAATAATTTTTCCACTCAAAGGCCTCAAAAACCAACCAAGGTGAAGAATACACCAAGAACCAAGAATATATCAACGTGACATCTGAAGGGTCAAGTGGTGTATCAACATCTGACCATCTCCAAGCACAAACACAGCTATCTACTGAAGAAACAGAGTCTCCAAATCCTAAAGGCAGTTCCCGATGTTTGTCGGTCAAAATGTTCCCTTTTATTGAAGTTACTAAGATGGCTACTGGTGGACCTCTTTCAAAAAAGCTTACGAAGAAGGAAAGCTTCCCAATGCTATAATTGGAAAAAGTGGAGGAGCTTGGTTTGCCAGACCAATTAGGAAAGCAAGTGCTGACAAACTAAGTGAAAAGGCTGCAAAACACCATGTCTCTGGACTGCATCAACATGCAGAAAGCCTTATAAGCCCACTGTCAAAGCCAATTTTAGAAGTACTCAATAAGGCTGTTAAGAATGCTGGAGATACAACACAGTTCATGTGAATAAACATGGCTGTGGCATCGTACTTTATTTAAGCAAGAGATACCACACATTACGAACTTGAGGCCAATGTTAAGTGCATTCTCACTTGTTCATCCTGAAGTTGAACACTGCTGGACCAGCGAATGCTCGCTATCTTTCTGTGAGAAACTCAGCTGACTGGTTAGAAGCATGTGGTGCAACAGTGAAAGACTCAGCTGTTGAAAAAGTGAAGAACTCTCTCACCACATTCAAAAAATTTGCATACATGGCTGATGAATGCACCGATACAAATGAGCATCAAATATTAAGACACTGTCTATGTTATTTTGATGTCCATGGTAGGCCAGCAGATGCATTTCTAGATTTTCAAATTATAGAAGACACATTGGCTGCATCTGTGACAACCCACATTTTAGAAGAGTTAAATACTTGTCAGTTGGATCCCAAATAGATGGCTGCTTGTGCATTTGATGGAGCTGCAAACTTCTCTGGAAGACATGGTGAAGTACAAGCTTTGCTCAGAGAAAAGTGTAACCCTAATCTCTCCTATACACACTGCAGAGGCCATCTACTCCAGCTAGCACGAGTACAAACTGCAGAATCTTCAAACAGCATTTTAAAGAGCTATACATCTAATGTCTTCATTATATTGTTTTTTCAGCAAGTCCAAAAAGACTGAACATCTTGGAAAATATAAAGGATACATTGGGACTGAAGTTCATATTAGTCCAACCTGGGAAAACCCTCTGGCTTTCTCATGAGCAATCCTTGGCTGTTGTCTTAAAATTACTCCAGCTGTTATTACTGGCTTTGGAAAGTATCTGCCAAGATGGGATGGATCTAAGTAGTGAGGCTGGTGGATGACTTTTGCTACTACGTTCAGAGAAGACTATTGCCGTTCTCTCTCTCGTAAGTCTACTGTCGAAACCACTTGAGTCATTACACAATGCCATCCAGGCATCTGCTACAACAGTAGTAGGTCTTTGTCCAGCAATAGAAGCTACATTTGGATCAATCAGAGAGCTATCCATTGAAAATGTACTGGAAGAAGCAAAGACTTCTGTCCAGAAGTTGACTAATGAAGGCACTTATATTGAATCCTTAAGTGAAGAGGACAAGAAGTGTTTGTTAAGCCAGCTGAAGAAGTACCCAGACTTGATTCTTACAAATCTACAACAGCAAGTTCTAGATTCTACTCAACCTCTAACTAGCTTTTACAGATCCCTGTCAAAATACCGACAGTTGAGTGGAGAGCAGCACTACCAGCAATGGGGCTGCCGTGTGATCAGGACAGAACAGACAATTTGAACACAGAGTGGAATATCATACAACGAATGAATGAAGATTTGACTTCAGCTTCTTTTTTCATCATCACTAGTGGCTCAACCTGATCTTTGTGCTACGTTTCCTGGGATGAAAGAAGTAGGAATTCATCTCTTTCAGCTCCTAGTTACAACAGCTACAGTCGAGCGTTCTTCTTCCTCATTGAATAGGATTTTGTGTTTTGAAAGAAGTCGCCTTCTGCCTGATCATGTGAATAAACTAATGAGCAGATCAATTGAAGGAACGGAAGAACCGGACGTATGAGAAGACACCAAAGATGAACACACTGCATTCAAGAAGTTCATTAACAGAGTTGTGCAAAATTAGAACAAGAGACCAAAATGGCTGTAGACGTAGTGCTCCATGGAAGGCTTGAGTAGTCAACTTTAATTTGTGTGATGATTTTATAACGTGTTAAATCTCATAAAATGGTCATGAAACATTTTTCAGTTTTTACTATGGTGCCATACAGCCCCTGCCCCGCTTCATGGTCTCAACCCTCGTCGGCCCAGACCACCACCCTATACATTCAAACACCCCCCGTAATTTAATTCCTGGGGAAAACATTGCTATGCTGTGAACCAACCCAGAGCCCAGCCAGGGCGGAGGAGGTAAGACAAACACACACATTGGAAGGATGCAAGTAAGTAACCAGCACAGGAAACAGCAGGCAGAGGAGGAAAGAAAGAGATAATTAGAACAAACTCCCGGAAGATGAGTAAGGGGAAAAGCAGATACCGTGGCCAAGTGCTAGCCGTGGGGGATGCGGCTCTTCTGGCTGGCTCCTGACTATGGAAAGGGGCTGTCTGGGGAACGTGTTGGAGAGCCAGGGACATTCAGCCTCCCCTGCTATGGAAGGCGTGCCATCATCATACAGGGAGACAGAACGAACCCTTTCAGAAGGCTCCCTCCACACAGCAAAAACTATAGCCCTGTGTCTTGTTCCTGCCAAAGCCCCCTCCCAAGCAAACGGTGCCCTAGCTTTCCAGATCCCACCAGTGATCACCCTAGGGCGGTTCAGCCTCTGCAGCTGGGCCTGGCTGTGCAGCAGGATCACTGGTGCATTTGCAGTGGAGTAGTGTACTGTGATCACGCCCCTGAGGGATACTCAGGAGTGGGGACTAGCCCTGGAGATGGCTGAGCTGTCAGACCTTACACTGTGGGCATTTCTGTGCACAGAAAACCGCTAAGAGTGTCTACACAGTCAATCAAATCCTGTAGCAGCAAGTGTCAGAACCCGGGTCTACGGTGCTAAAAATACCCGTGCAGCTGTTCCTGCTGCGGCTGGAGCCTGGGCGCTGAAATCCACCCCCTTCCCTAGCTTCCAGCGCCCGAGTGGGAATGGATATGGAGCAGAGCCATTAGCACCATTGCGCAAGCCCCAGGCTGTAGACTGGGCTCTGTGACTCGCTGCCATGGAGTTTTGCAGTGTGGACGTATGTTTGCCAGGCTCCTTCCGAGCCCTGTGCAGTTGGACTCCTGGAAACTAAGGCACTGGACTTCGCAGGCAGAGATGTACAAGAACTGCTCCCAGAGACCCCAAAACATGCCTCAATGAGCGTGTCTGTAGCAGGCAGGGAATTCCAGATCCCCTGCAGTGGGGCTGGAAGAGATTTCAGCTCCCATGGGATGACCTGAGTAACTGACAGTTTTGTCACGTGTGATTAATGCACCCAGCACCGCACTCATACAGGTGGAAGCCTTTGTGTCACCCCACATTGTGATGTATCCTCGTAACATGTATACACAGAGCTCTAGCTCCGCCTCACTCACCATCTACCCCCCATACAGAGCTCTAGCTCCGCCTCACTCACCATCTACCCCCCATACAGAGCTCTAGCTCCGCCCCACTCACCATCTACCCACCGTACAGAGCTCTAGCTCCGCCCCACTCACCATCTACCCGCCATACACAGAGCTCTAGCTCCGCCCCACTCACCATCACCCCCCAGAGAGCTCTAGCTCCGTCCCACTCACCATCTACCCCCCGTACAGGGCTCTAGCTCCGTCCCACTCACCATCTACCTGCCATACACAGAGATCTAGCTCTGGCCCACTCACCATCTACCTGCCATACAGAGCTCAAGCTCCACCCCCTAATTACTATGTACCCCATCACACACATACAGAACAGCACTTACTCCATCCCTAGTCACCATTTACCTCTAGAGACGGCTAGTGCTATCTCAGTGTATGTGTGTAGGAGATACATAGTGTTTAAGGGTAGAGTTAGTATTATCTTTGGTAATCAGCTCACCAAGGGGGTCCACCCGGCCTCGGGGATGCACATGTGGGCTGTATGGCGCTGTGTCCCCTGGGTGTACTGCAGCCAGCTCCCCAGCAGCGGGCAGAACAGCCTCCGAGAAAGAGAAAAAGCAAATGTGCGCAAAGGCCAAAGGGGCCGGGCCGGGCTGGGAAGCTCATGGGCTCTGTGACCTTGGAATGGTGCTGAGCAAAGGAAACCAGCGTGTCCCGAGCCCCTGGCTCAGCCCTGTTTGTTTTGACAGATGCTAAGGGCAAGAGGAAAAAGCTGAGCCCTTTGCTGCACGTAGTGGATGCAGCTGTGCAGCCGAGGGTCCCTCTCCGCCTTGTTTATCCCCGACCCAGTGACCTCTGCTGGCAGCGTCGCGTGCTGCCTCGTGAGCAGCTCCAAGAGCCAGGTCTAGCTGGGAATGAGGCACCTCTCACTGACAGCAACTGTGATGAATAGGAGAGAACTGTCAAGTCCCACTCAGCAGTCCCAGGCCCATCTGTCAATATCGGCGCAGCCGTGTCAGTCTGTATCCACAAAAACAAGGAGTCCGGTGGCACCTTACAGACTAACAGATTTATTTGGGCATAAGCTTTCGTGGGTCAAAAACCCACTTCTTCAGATGCCTGGAGTGAAAATTACAGCTGCAGGCATTATATAGTGACACATGAAGAGAAGGGAGTTACCTGGAGAACCAGTGTTGGCAGGGCCAATTCGAACAGGGTGAATGCAGAGCCGGGGCTGGGAGCTCCAGCTGGCAAGTGCAAGCAGGAGGCAGCCCTGGCTGAGTAGGGGCTGACCTGGGCAATGACCCGGCACCTCCCCCTCACCTGCAGTTACCGAACTTTGGAAAAAGTTCCCCTTTGCTAGCGGACTTGTAAACCGGACAACTGGCCACCTCCCCATTTCACAGAAGGGGAAACTGGGCACAGAGCGGGGAAAGCAACTTGCCCAGGTCACAGCCAAGCTCCCTGAGTCCCCGTGCAGTGCTCTGTCCACTAGGCTGCCCTGCAGCATTGACCTTGCAGCACTCCCTTGTGGGCTATAAAAGAGACATGCAGCCTTCTCTAATCCAGACACTAGCAGCAGACGAGCACTCTGAGTGCTCGGGGCTTGACCAAGGCCTGGCTGCTTAGTCTAACTGAGGAAAGTTATTCCTGGTTTGCCACTAGCTCCTTGTCCCTTTTAATCCAGCCACTGAGGGTTAAATCCTCTCACAGCGGGGGCAGGAAGCAAAAAGGTTGCTCAGCTCCAGCCTCCCCTCCTGTGGAAACTCAGCATCAGTTCCCTGTGGCTGGCCAAAACCCAAGGAGACCGTTTCCTTTCCAGGGGTGTTAGCAGGCAGCAGCTAGCCATGCCATGCACTTCAGAGCAATGAAGGATGAACCCCGTCCCCTGCCGGCTCAGTCCTCAGGACATTGCTGCACGCAGGCCTCGCACCCCCCGGCACAAGCTGTTCCCCATCCACCCCACTTTTTCAACAGCAGCTGGACTGGCCCTGCCCCGTGTGCAGGGGCCAGGGGCGGCCAGGCACGATTCAGTCCTGCCCTCAGGCACCTCCTGCGGCAAAGCAGGGACGAGAAGAGGCCTTAGCCGGGGATTTGCAAAGGTGCTTTGGGGAATTGCGTGCGCCACCCCTACTAGATTTTTGCAGGACTGGGGCCAGCTGGGGCAGCAAGGTTTCCAGTCCGAGCAACATGCCTGCCATAACCTGGCTCTCATTTGCCTCTGTAACAAAATCCCCGGCCAGCTGGGCCAGCAATTCAGGCCGTCCCATGTTCCCAGCCATCTCCCTGGAACGTCCACTGAGGTCTCCCATGCTTCACCCGGCATTTGTCATAACCCCAATGCACAGAATCCATCTGCTGCAACAAATTCAAGCTTGGAAAACGACGCTTTTTGCAGGGCCACCTGGGGCTCCAAATGCTTTTTTCACATTTAGCAGCATGCTGCCCCTCTCAGAACCAGCACGCGGGAGCCTGCCCCTTCTCTGTCCCAGAGAAGTTATAGGCCCAAACTCTAGTCCCATAGGGCAGCAGGTGCCTGTGTGGAAAAAGCTACAGCTCTGGGTGGGATGGCAGGGGCATGGTTACTTTGGGCTGGTAGGGAGACAGGAGTGTTGGGATGGGGATGCAGCAATGTAAGCTATGGAGCAGCCCACGGAGGCCGCTGGAACTCAGCACCCAGAGGTTGTCTAACTCCCCCCAGGGCCTCTCCAGCCCCAGAGCAGCCCAGGATCAGGGGGCACACAAGTGGCTTACAGTCAACTTAGCTGCCCCCCACCACTGCCATTGTACTGTGAGTTGTAGGCTGCCCCTTGGGGTCTGAGCCCGCCCAATCCTAGCCTTATGTCAGCTCTAGCTCAGGGCAGCCCAGCCGCATCAGAAGACAGGCTCTTTGGATCCACGTCAGAAGGGGAGAAAAAAGGCAAGTTTTAACTCTAGATGGTTGTGGCAGAGAAATGCACCTCCACCTTTGCCAGTCCCCAGCCAGCACTCTCCACCCACCAGGTTCCTGAGCAGCTGCATATCTGTTCAGTCACGCAAGTGTGCAGCTCTCCCGTTTGGCCAAGTGGTAAGTGCGCACACAGACAGGCACAGGTGATGTGAATCGGGCTCTGGAGTCCTGGGGAGAGCAGGCAGAGAGGAGCCAGGGTGCTGCATGGTACCAGCAGGCCAGGGCAGACACCCCATCTGCAGGGGAGCCTGGGGCTTGCTGGGAAAAGAGAGAGGACTGGCACTGTCTGTGTCTCAGGGTATTTATTAGAGACTGAGCTACAGGAAGCTCATGGCCCCATCTGCGGATCACACTGACTGTATGGAACCCACCGGTGCCTTTACAAACAAAGGGATTTCTACTCAGTGACCTTGGCTCTGCAACCACTTAAACAGATTCAATGGAGCATGTGCAGCTGAGCACCACCTGCGGTCATGGCCTCCCCTCTCGGGCTGCAGGGCTTCTGGCACCCAGCACCTGTGCTCTCAGTCCACGTACCGTGCTGCTCTCTCACCAGGGAATAGTCTTCCCTTCCCAGCTCCAGAAGCTCCCACTGTGTTTCTCGGAGAGGGCAGGAAGCACGGCGAGAATCCCCTGCACGCTTTTGTCCACGGGCAGGTCGGCCTGCAACAGTCCAGGAAATTCAGAAGTCAACAGGCTGGCCAGGGGCTGGAACAAAGTGTCGGATGTGGGGGGGGGGGGGACGTGCTGAGAGGCACTGAACCAAACTGTAACCCCTGGATACGATGGAAACCACTTCAAGCCAGGGGGTGTGGCAGCCCCCCAGTATTCAAAGTTCCAGCACCTATGGAAGCTGGGCTTGGTTCTCTGGGGCCAAGCCACCCCATACAGTCAGGCCTGGCACGCTTTCTGCACCTGCATACGCCCACACTCGCAGACATGGGAGTTTATCTGTATGTGCTCCTACAGCCCAGCTGCAGACCCACGAGCATGTGCACAGTTGGCAGGTGTGCACACAGGTGACTGGTCAGTTACACATATAGGTACCACTCACACACAGCAGCTGTGCAGGCAGATCAGGCACATGTGGTTCTGGCTTGCAGCTCTGGGCTATGGCGGGTAGCGTGTACTGGATAAGCTGGAAGGCCGGACACAAGGTTGGAGGTCGTGACCTGCACAGGTTGACTTCAGAGGCCCAGGCGTCATCAGAGGCAGGGATCAGTTCACGTACTGCTGCAGACAGCTGCTCTACACTGGGAGGTTCCTGAACCCCAGCCCCTCCCCCATGCCGCAATCACTGCTCCCAGGGACCGAGCACCCACCTCTTGGGTGCCCATGTCTGTCTGCACCCAGCCAGGGTGAACTGCAGCGCACAGAATCCCGTCCTCTGCGTAGGTCAGTGCCTGGCATCGGGTCAGCATGTTGACAGCGGCCTGCAGGGGAAGGGCTCGTGAGTCGAGGGCATTACCATGCACTTGCACTGGCTGTGTTCCTCCACACCCCGGAGCAGCTGCACCGTCTCAGGAGAGAGCATAGCGTGTGTGGCTCCTCTGTGACAGGCAGTAGCGACACTAAGGCCAAAACGGCTGCTTAGTGCTGCGGTGAGGCCGTACCCAGAGTTCTGAGCATGTTAAAGGAACAGCACATAAAAACCGAGAGCCCCACAGCTACATCCTGCACGGTCCTGCCCACCGGTATTGCCTACCTGGAATAGCAGGGTACATGAGCAGCGGATACCATTGCCCCTGGGATCCAGGCTCAGGGTCGTACCTTGCTGCAGCGGTAGGAGATAGCTGGCTTGGTCAAAATCTCAGGGACTCTCTCGATGGATCCCAGAACAGAAGAGATGTTGACAATGGCTGCCTTGCTGCAGCTCAGCCCTTTCTGGCTACTTCCCTGGGCAGCCTTCTTCAGCAAGGGCAGGAACGCCTGGTGGGAAGACAGTCCCATGGGGTCTGTGCAGAGCTTGCACCCCTTCGCTCTGGGAGCTAGCTCCATCTAACAGTCCCAGGTAGCCCGGGGGAAGCACAGACCAGAAAAGGAGGGTTTTCAATTAGCCTCAAACTTGTGGGCTCTTCCTCCCCGCCCCCCGAGAGTACTCCCAAGCCCTGTGCTAGGTGACGCATGAAGGGGGAGCACAGGACCAAACGCAGAGTTCTGGGCTCTATCCTTGGCTTTGCCACTGACTTACGTGACCCTGGGCACATCCAATATGTCTTCTTGTGCCTCAGTTTCCCATCGGGAACACAGACACCTGTATAAAGTACTTTTGACAACCAAAGCCCGATCAACCTTTTGTGGGCCCCCATGTAATTGTTATGGGCCCTTTCTGAGTGTGGACCTGGTGTGATGACACCATAGTACACCCAGTACTGCTGGGATGGGGATGAAAACTTTTATTTAAACAAAATAAGATCTTTAAAGCCACAGTTGATTGAGACCTGCATTCAGCCCATAGAGAACAAACTTGGTTAGGATCAATATACCTAGAATACTCTTGAATTTGGTTTATTTGTGTGGGAGGAGGGGTTGTTAGTTTTGTCTTTTTTGTTTAAACTCTCAGGGCCTGCTTGGGGCCCTGAACACAAATGCTTAACGAGCACATTTATGAGCCATACTAAGCCTGGCTGCAGCAACCAGTGGAGTTGCACCTGCATCTCCCCACCACCATCTCCTCCACCCAAAGTCATATTTCATAAATACATTTTTTGAAAGCTGGATTTTCTACTTTGGTGCAATGATGTTTACAAAACTTTTTTAAAAAATTCAGTTTTAGCTTATTTCTCCCTTTGTAGTAATGAGGGGTGGTGAGGCAAGTGAGCCAGTGAAGTTACTGGGGTGGAGTGTGGTGAAGAAAATTGCTGGTGCCAATGTTTTGCTGGGAGAAAGGGCCACTGAGAGAGAGAGAGACACAGACATTACCACCAAAGCTACCACAATCCAGTCTCAAGCCAAGCCCCTGTCCCAACCTTCACACCTGGGCTCCCCCCACCCCCCACCCAGACAATCTCTCCACCTCCCTCCCACCCCAACCTTCAACCCAGGACTACTCTTCTCCTCCACCTCCTCCCTCCCTGCCCCCCCCTCAACCTTCAACTCGACTCTCACCCTCCCTCGCCCGGCCTTCAATCCCAGACACTCCTCTCCTTCTCTCTCCAGCTCCCCCACCCCACCTTCAACCACTCTCGCCTCCTCCTGCCCCACCTCAAACCCGACTCTCAACCCTCCCCACCCCCACACCTGTGAAAGTTAAGGTAGCCCCCCCTTTAATTAGCCTTAAAAGCAGCCAGTAGGCAAGAAGCACATGCCGTCATGTAATAAAGCAGTAACCTGAACTTTACTGAAACTCTTCTTTTCTTCTGCATCAAGCAGAGAGAACTTTGCCTTCAAACCCGTTTTTACTGGAAACAGATAAAACAGACCCCGAGGCTTGACACCTTACCAAACAATGTTTAACACTCAAAGGTCCTTTGTAACGTAAATGTACACGGCTGGCCTTTGTTTCTGCAGACGTACAAGCATCTTTGTGCCTTATCACTGTCAGGCTGTTGAAATTGGTAGAGCCCTCGAGGCTAAAGCATAGACGACCAAATACTTCTCGGTAACCACAGGATGCCCTCACCTTCAACCCGACTCTCCCCTCCCCTCTCCCCTTCCCCTTTCAACCAGGACTCTTCCCTCCTCTCCCTCCCCTTTCAACCAGGACTCTGCTCCTCCCTCCCCCTGCCCCCCCTTTTCAACCCAGGACTAACGCCCTCCCCCCCTCCCCCTCCCTCTCTCTGCGCCCCCTTTCAACCAGAGATCTCATCCCCTCCCCTCCCCCTCCTTCAACCAGGACTACCCCCTCCCCTCCCCCTCCTCAACCCGGACTCTCCCGCTCCTCCTCTCCTACTTCCCCCTCCCCCGTTCCAACCAAGGACACTCCCTCCCCTCTCCCTCCTCTTCAACCAGGACTCTGCCCTCCCTCACCCTGCCCCCCCTTTTCGCAACCAGGACTTCTGGCCCTCCCGTCCCCTCCACCCCCCTCTCTCTGCCGCCACCTTTCAACCAAGGACCTCTCCGCCATCCCCTCCCCCTCCTTCAACCAGGACTATCCTGCCCCCCCTCCTTCACCAGACCGTCTCTCTCCTGCACCTCTCCCCCTGGGCCCACCTGGTTTCAACCAGGACCTCCTCCTCGGACCGCTCACCCCTCCGCCCCCGGCGGTTCAACCAGGACTCCTCCCCTTCCCCTCGCCCCCCTTCAACCAGGACTCTTCCGTACCCTCTCTCGTCGGGCCCCTCTGCCCCTCCTTTCACCAGCCAGGACTCCTCCTCCCATGCAGTGCAAGTACATATATAGACTTTTGACCCCCCCTTCAACCCGGACTCCGTCGCCCTACACCCTTTCCTCTCCTCATCTACCCCTCACCCTATCCACACCAGGACTCTCGACCTCCTAATCCCTCCTCACCTTCAACCAGGAACGCTGCATGCCTTGGCTGCTGCTCCACCCACCTTACCCCATCGACCCCTAGCCCCCCTTTCAACCAGGACTCTGCCCGTCGAGCCCACATCCCCTCGCCTCATCTCTGCGCCCCCTTTCAACCAGGACTCATCCGCCTCCTCCCTGCCCCCCTCCTTCAACCCAGGACTCTCCCCTCCCTTGGTGTTCATGCTCCACCCTCCTTCAACCCGGTACTCTCCCCTCCCTCTCACTCTCCTCTCCCCCTCACCCCTTCAAACCAGAGACTCTCGCCCTCCCTCCCCTCCCCCCTCCTTCCAAGGAGCCCGGCTGCAATCGTCCCAATCCCTCTCCTCCCGCCTTCCAACCCGGACTCTCCCCTCTCTCATCTCTCTCTCCCCCTCTCCCCTTCCCAGACCAGGACTCTCGGACCTCTCTCTCTCCCGCGCTCCTCTTCAACGCTTAAGGACTTCTGCGCTCGTGCACCTACGCCTGCGATCCCCCTTTCAACGCAGGTAGACCTGCCCTCGCCCCTCTCTCCTGCCGCGCGCTTTCAGACCAGTGACTCCTCCCCTTCCCCCCATCGCTTCAAGCCATAGGACTACTCCCCTCCCTCCCCCCCACTGGCCTTCAATCCAGGGCACGTCTTAGACCTCCCCTCCCCCCCTCTGGCCCCCCCTTTCAACCAGGACTCCCACCTCCCTCTACCCCCTCCTTCAACCCGGACTTCCCCCTCCTCTCCTCTCCTCTCCCCTCCCCCTTCCAACCAGGACCTCCCCGCATCCCTCTCTCTCCTAACATACCAGAGACTACGTGACCATCAGCCTCACCACCCCTGCCCCCCCCTTTTCAACCAGGACGCTGCCTCGAGCCCCTCCCATCCTCGCCCTCGGGCACTGCTGCGCAAACGCTCCTTTCACAACCATGGGAGGTCTCGCGTCCCCCCTCGACCGCGCGCTCCGTTCAACCAGGGACCTCGTTCCCATCCCTCTCGCGGCCACCTCAGTCACTTCAAGCCCAAGAGGACCTCTTCCTCTCCCCTACTCCTCCCTCTCGGCCCCTCCCCTTTCAACCCAGGATCTACTCCCTCTCGCTCCTCTCCATGCGCCCCTTCAACCAGGACTCTCCCTCTCTCCCTCTCCTTCAACCAGGGACTATGCCTCACCCTCGCCCCGCGCGCCCCCTTCAACCAAGGAACTCTCCCTCCCCTCCCCCTCCTTCAAACCGGCGGCGCTCCCTCTCACACCCTCCCACCCTCCTTCAAAATCCGGACACATCTCCCCTCCCTCTCCTCTCCCCCTCCCCTCACCACCAGGACTCTCCCATCCTTCCTCCCTTCAACCAGGACCTCTGCCTCCACCCCCCCTGCCGCCCCCTTTCAACCAGGGACTCTGCCCTCGAGCCCTCTACTCTGCCACCCCTTTCACAGGACATACTCCCCGCCCCTCGACCC
>NW_027424266.1:155459-171589 GCF_003597395.2 Chelonoidis abingdonii | reverse complement strand
GCGCGTCTCCGCTGACATGCTACCTTCCCTCTATCGGCTCTTTCTTTTCCCAAGTCACCATAAACCCCATATCCCATGTATCACAGCACCCCCCGTCTTCCCATTCCCCATTCATATCCGCAGAGTAACCTGCAATGCACATGTTTATTCCCAGTTCTATTTCCCTCTAGCTTCTCATTCTTTCCCAATTCAACATAACCCAGTTACCCAAAGTCAATCACCCCCTTCCATGGTGATCCTGTTCAAGATCCCAAGTACCTTCTTAATGTGACACTCACCATTTTCTCTACTTTCCTCTCTGCTATCTCAATTAATGCAATTCTACAGATATACTTACATAACTCTATTATAAAACAATACACCTTATACAATTTTATCTCTCTGTTTTTCTAAATACCTTATATCTCCATCACCAGACTTCTGAAAAACTACAAACTTAAGAAAAACCAATTCAAAAAATACTAAATCATTATTAATCTTATTCCAATGAAATAAAATCAACATAAATGAAACAGAAAAGACACTACCAAAGGAAGAAAACATCCAAAGAAGGATTCTGCTACCCAATTAATTCACAATCTGCTCATCCTTAACGCCACACAGACCTCAGGCCATATCAGCCATGCAGAATACACTACCTCCCTTCCTCCCCCATCCCAAAGTCTCAACATTTGCCCCACTTTTCCTCAAATACACCCTCTCGGCATCTTCTTCCACCACCACTCCCACACCCATACCTTCACCTACAGCCTGAACTACACCCTACCCTATTCACTCAAACTCTCACACCACAATATTAATCCTGAATTCATCATTCATTCCACACACTCAATCAATACATATCAAAACCTCGTTTACTTACTCTCATCACCCTCCCCTCCGTTTATTACTTATTTAATAAAAAATTTCTTTGTATTTTTAAACGTTATATTACAAAATTTTAAATACCTACCCACAATAAAACTACACTCCAAATCATGGCAACCCACTGTTCTCACTTCCCTTAGCACCTAACATTTACTTTCCCTTCAAGTTCCTTTAACATCCTTAATCTTAAGCATCTGTCTTGCCTCCCCCCCTCCCTTCCCCCCCCTTTTCCCTATCTTAGCTACCCTCTCTCTCTCAAATTCATCCTCCCACTTTAACCTCCCTACCCATCTCACTGAAATTTACCCTTCCCTTCACAAATATTATTAAACATCAACGCGTTACTATCATCTCTTCCCCCCACTCTATCTCCGTTCCCCCAACTGTCTTGCCATCTCCCTTTAAACGCCAAACCACAGCTCGTTCACATTCATTCTGCACCGTGCCCTCACCTCATGTTGAACGCGCAAACTTCCCTCATCCTTGTCAAGCGTCCCTACTTAGCGTTGTTCACCACAAGTGCATTAATTAACTTTCCCCAAAGATCGACCATTCCTTCCCGCCCCCCCCCCACTTGATCTCCACGTGTTCTTCAGAAAGAAAATCTGCCTGCATTTTTCAATGTACAATCCCACTCCTAAAAGAACGCCGTGAACCCCGCCCCGTCAACCTTGCACCCCCTCTCCACATCCTTTAAATTCAGTTTGAACACGGGCCCGTACCAGTGATCCACAACTGTCCTATTGAAACCATATAGAACACCCACCTGACGCGGCCTGATCACGCACTCGATGCCAGCTTGCCTCCCTCCACCGGCAATAGAATATGTCCCATCTATGTCCCCCCTCACATTTTTAAAACCCATTTTGCAACCATCCACCCAATTCCTCAACATTCCCCACATCATTTCTCTATTAGGATGTATTAATAATCAAAAAAAACTCAAACTCATCACACTATTCCAACATCACTTTTCCCACTCCAAACCTCGCACCATCGTACCTTCTATTGCACTTCCAACTGCCAATATCCCACCCCTTCTCCACTACATCACTCAGTCTCGTTCCTTCGCTCATTTTTCCTACTGTCACCACAGTCTCATCCATTAAAACTTTTCATCATTCCTAAGCTTCCTTTTCAAGCCCAGCTTCGGTCTCATAAACCGCCACATCTCCCATCGATATGTTTGATCCCACCACTCATTCTTTTCCCACCCAACGCGCCCGCCCCTCCCATATCTCATGTCCTTACTGCCACAACCAATTCGACTTCCAGTTCGTCATGCAACCCAATCTATTCTACTCATGCTGACTACTCCTCCCACTGTCACTTGACATCAAGTAGATACCTCAACTCCACCACGATGTCGCTGCACATTCACCACAAAACCTAGCAGCCCTCCATTTCTTACTGAAATCACGCGCAGACTCACTCGTCTCAACCCAAGATCTGAAAACAAGCACCTCACCGCCGCCTCCGTCGTGGCCCACAGCAGACAAGATGCACCCCAACCTTCCCCCCGCACGTCCGCCACAACCCACCACCAATCCGACAGTCGCCGCTGCTCTGTTGATAGCCGCCCCACACATCTGACACTCACAACACTCAGAATCAATCCCAAAATTACGGACCAGTCAGCGGCCTTCCCCTTCGCAGTCCCCACACTCAGCGGCTGGCCATACACATGCGCCCCACACCACACTTGTCAAACCTACTCCACGCGGTCAAAACAATTAAGTGATACCTCCTGAATAAAAATTTTATATTGTATTAATACTTTAAAGTTATCTACTTTATGTCCAATGTTCTCATTTCCATGGAAACATAATCAGTTACACAGCCAATTCAGGCGCGTGAACTGTCTATCTCTTCGCCGTCAATGTCCACCATGCCTTGTAACTTGAAGACAATTATCAAACTGCACGTGTACAGATTTTCATAAGACTTCCTGAGTTCTATTTTTCTACAAGTAACAATACCAAAAATTCATCTTCTAGGATAATACCCCCCCCTTCACTCACATACGGCGAAATCTATCTTATTTCCTCCTGCCTGCTTCAGCATTCTACGGTGCGCGCCCTTCTCCATTTCTTGTGCAATTAGCCTCATAAAGAAAATTCCACATACTACACACAACTTTATCTGTGACTGCTGTTACTAATACAGGCCAGCTACCAGACCCGTTGTTCCTTCCCATCTTCCTATAACATCTTTTAAAAATTCAACACGCCCATTGGCCCAACTTCACCAGGTTCATCTACCTTATGTCACGCAGACTTGTATTCTATCTTTTAACCTATCCATCGGGAATAAAATTTTTCTCTTTCTCTCCTCAGTGAGCATAAACACAGATCTTAGCACGCCATCAATTAGTTAACTTCCCTAAATATCAATCCTTTAGTTATCTTGAAATTAATTATTTTTTTTCTTTAAAAACCCTCTAAACCCGTAATTCTACCTTCTTTACTTCTCGCACTCGCTCTTCATGTACGTGCCAAAATTATCTGATTTCTCCCTTTCGTAGTTATTCCTTAGATTCCGCCACATCTCTTGAAAGCACTCTCACGTCTAATGTACATCTTTGAGCTAAAGACACAGACTGACCGCACTCCGAACCGTAACCACGCCTGCAGGCCGTCAAATCCACGACGCGAATGAACGGGCGCCAGCCGCCCCGTGACTAAATCCTCATAAAATCTTCTAACTCACACAAACGCACACAAGATAATGCTCCCCCCTCCTGCGCACCCCCGCAACCCGCGCTCACCCAGGCACCAGTGCACTGCGCGTTTCTTCATAACAAGATAAACTACGTTACCACAAACCCTGACAACATTTCCAAAACCCGATATCCTCACCCAACCCTAGACATGTTTGCTCTTTCCTGGTTCTACAGGTCTTACTGTTCTCTTCCTTTCCCGCTGTTTACCTCTGTCCACTCACATGCGACATCTCTCACTCTCAATGGTAAACCGTCGCATGCTAGCCCATCCTTACTGGCTCGCGCTCAGACGCCCACACGTTCCTGTCCAAATACCCATGACAGGTAATACGACACTCGATAGCCCGCACGTCGCGCCTGGCCTAATCCATGACATATATACCCCATCACACTTGCTATAAGGCATTGATACTTTTGCGCTAAAACTATTTTTCTTCCAATGTCACACTCACCCCATGCATAACCAAGCTCCTGGCTCTTCAGTCACTATTTCCCCCCTACAACATTTCAGTCTCAACAATCTCGCACAGATAAAGATTTAACTCAAGGACGCCAGTCTCATGTCATCTCCTTAGTGTCACATTTATACTTTTTAAAGCTGTTACATACCATCTCAAAGTACAGCGACTTAATTAAAACCTTCGCTGTTCCACCAACAAGGATTACAATCCTAATAGACACAAGAATTATAATGTCCGCATACTGTATCACAGAATATACACTGCCTCTAGCCTCCCAAATCCTTTATAAACGTTAAACTCCATCAGCCCACTCACGATAGCTTCTCCTATATCTTCCATTACCTTAACCACAAACCATCTTCCTCTCTAAAACAAGAAATAGAGACTCCATCAGAGAAAAAAGATTAAATATTAAATTCAATGCAAACGTCAAGCTTTATAGTTTCTTAATAAAAACAAACATCTGATCAGATAAATACTCATCCACTTATTTTTTTTAAATACCTCCTCCACTTATTAATCCAATCAAGTCATAAGGAAACAATACGTGTCCAATAGCCTTCACAGCTATAATAAAATAACTCCATAAAGCCAGATCATCAAAAACACCCACTGCACTCTATCTGCTAATCATAAACACTATTCCTGATCAACATCCTGACTCCTATCACTAACCAGAACAGTACCCATAAACAAATAAACAATACCTTAAATACTGTACCCAAACATCCCCCAACCATCACTATATAAACTCCCGCCGATACCTCCCTATAATAATATTACACACAACCAAACACTAACTAAACACCAAAAAAAAACTCCACAATAAGACACAAACCTATTAAATTTAGTAAAGAAGTCAACTCATCTCCTATCCCCCACACATTATAGTCAATAACGCCCCAAACCATACCTTGTCCTCGCTCACTGAACACGAACTGCCAGCTCATAACCCCACGCTGCAGCCGTCTCCTCCTCCCATGACTCCCACAACCTGTCTCCTCCATTCATAAACACACAGAACCACTCCTGTACTCCTCAATAAAGATACTATGCAGAACCAGTCAACCGGCACCCTCCCAATCCCTGCTCCCACTATAAAATCTCCAATGCTCTGATTAAGTATTAACTTAGATCACTTAACTAACAGCCTACTGACATCATATAGCCTCAATCATCACAAAGCCCCTACACGTCATAACAAAAGAGCATACTAACATCCTGTTCAACCAGAACTCTTCCCTCCTCCCTCTCTGCCCCTCCTTTCAACAGGGACTCCCTCCCTCCTCCCCCCCTCTCAACCCGGCTCTCCCCTACCCCTCTCCTCTCCTCTCCCCCTCCCTTTTCCCAACCAGGGCTCTTCCCTCCTCTCATTCTTCCTCCTATCCGGACTCTGCCCTCCCCTCCCCCCTTGCCCTCCCCAGCCCCCCTTTTTCAACCAGGGACTCTGCCCTCCCCTTCTCCCCCCTCCCCTCTTCTAGCGCCCCCTTTCAACCAGGACTCTCCCCTCTCCCTCCCCCCTCCTCAACCAGGACTCTCCCCCCTCCCCCCTTCATACCCGGACTCTCCCCTCCCCTCTCCTCTCCTCTCCCCTCCCCTTTCAAACTCAGGACTCTCCCCTTCCTCTCCCCTCCCCTGTCCAACCAGGATCTCCCTCCTCCTATCCCTCCTCCTTCACCGGACTCTTGCACTCCCTCCCCTGCTCCCCCCTATTCAACCAGGACTCTCCCCTCCTCCCCGCCCCCCTCCTTTCACCAGGACTCTCCCTCCCCTCCCCCCCTCCTTCAACCCGACTTCCCTCCCCCTCCCCCCCCTTCCTTTCAACCCGCGACTCTCCCCCTCCTTCCTCTCTCCCCCTCCCCTTACCACCAGGAGTCTCCCCTTCCTCCTCCCCCTCCTTCAACCAGGACTCTCCCTCCCCTCCCCCTCCTTCACCCGGACTCTCCCCCTCCCCCTCCTTCAACCCGGACTCTCCCCTCCCTCTCCTTCTTCCCCTCCCCCTTCCAACCAGGACTCTCCTCCTCCTTCCTCTCCTTCAACAGGGCTTCTCCCCTCCCCTCCCCCCCCCCCCTTCAACAGGACTCTCCCCTCCCCTCCCCCCTCCTTCAACCAGGACTTTCCCTCCTTCCCCCACCCCCCCTTTATTACGCCGGACTTCCCTCCTCCCTCTCAGTCCCGCCAGCTCCCCCATCGCGCGCTGACTCGCCACAACACCAGAGGAGAGATACAACTCCCCCGCGGCAGGGAGATGTCGGCCATTGCCCGGCGGGCGCGCGCGGCAGTGAGACGCCCGCCACCCACCGATCGTCCGTTCTCCCCCCGTCAGCCAGGCGGCCTGCGGCAGGCGCGGGGGCATTGTGGGACTTGTAGTGCAGGCGACGGAGCAGTCAGGGGCCATCGCAGGCGTGCGAACTACAACTCCCAGCGCGCCGTAACACGTGGCCGGGCGAGGCCGGGCCGGAGAAGCGCCTGCGGGGCACTGCGCGTGTCGTACGGGTCCCGCGCCCCACTACAGAGCGGGGGCCGGAGCGCGATTTCGCTCCAGCGCCCGGCGCGTGAGTGCGGCCCCCGACACGGATCAGGGCGGTGTCACTCCGCGCCTCGTTCCTGCGGCCCGGCGCGTTCTGGGGGCAGCCGCTGCCCGGGTGCCTGCGGGCGCTGCGGGCTCCCACGCCGCTCCGAGGGCGGAGCGCGGCCGGCCGGGCCCCCTCCCCCCGCTCCGGCAGTCAGCGCGGAGCTCCCTCAGCGGGCCCTGCGGGGGCCGTAATCACACGAATAGCTGCGCATCTTAAAAAAACAACTCGGCCTGTATCTAGTTGCTAGGCCAGCATGCCCCCTGGTGGCCCGATGGAATGCTGCAGCCACTTGGCCTCAGTTTCCCTCTTGTGTTCACTAGCCTATTCCAGCCATATATGTGACCTGATCCTCTGGCCCAGCCACATTCAAATGTCTGGCTCCTTCTGGGGCCACCGAGTCCTTTAACAAGTGCAACAGAAATCCAGAGACAATTTAATCTTCTGTCCAAATGGGGCTCAGCTGGCTGCCCCCCTCCCTTGTAGCTGAGCCTTGGCTAGAATGCAGCAACCACCCCTCTTTCCTCAGGCACCTGGGCCTCACTCCCCCTGCAGCCTAGGGCTGGCAACATTCTCTGCCTTCCCAGAGCTCAAGCAGGTGTCGTTCCTCAGCAGCTCTTGATCCTCCCTCCAGTTCCAGGATGCCCTCAGGAGCTGACTCCCTGCATCTCTGCCTTCTTGGAGAGCATGCGCACCCAGCTCTCCCCCTGCACCAGGGGCCCGCCCTCTGCTCTGTTAATGCCCCCTGAGCACAGGCTGGCCCCAGGTGCATTTGGGGAGGTGACCACCCCTCTCTGGCTTCTCTAAGCCTGGTGGTGCTGGTGCAGGGGCTATGCCCCATCCCATGGACATGGCTGATATCTCCATCTGGAAGCTCAGCTCAGCCCAGCCCTCCCTTTCTTCCAGACGTCTCCCTCCTTACACCCGATCCCTGGAAGTTACCTGGCCCACCAACAATGGCCCAACCACGTTAGTCTTGTAGGCATCCAGCATCTCTTCAGAATCCACCATTGCCAGAGACACGTCGGAGAAAATGCCAGCGTTATTTATGACCAGGTTCAGGCCCAAGCTGTCCAGCTGCTCCTCAACCCTCCGGGCTGCTTCCTCAATGCTCGCTGGATTCACGGCATCTGTGAAGAGGGTGGAGGGGCTGTGAGGTTGGGGTACAGAGAGCCCTTTGTTGAGTTACAGGTGCTGAGATCTCTGGGGGTGCAAGCTAGCCCTCCAGTGCAGTGAGCCCACTCGGTGAGCTGCACTCCAGAGTTACCTCAGAGTTCAGTCCCCAAGCAATGGCTGCTCAGACAAACGTCTCCGGAGAGACCTTGAGCGTCTGTCCATGCAGCTTGCAGCAGCGAGCCTGGATCGACGGGCTAGCTGGTCTTGCGCCAGTATTCCCAAGCTAGCTGTGCAGACAGTGCTCTGAATTCGCGGCTAAGACGAGAGCTGAGGCTCTGAACTTGAGGAAGGGGGCTGGAAGCTTAGACATGGGCAGCATGGATTCCACATCACTTTGGGGTGGGGGAGACCCTATCCCTTCTCTCTGCACTTACCCTCATGCGTCCTGTGCTGGAGAAATAGCCATGGGGCAGTTCCAATCCATGCAGATCCCCAGAGGTGCCAGGACGGAGCGGGGGCATTAGACAAACACAGCTAGTAAAGCACCAGAGCAGGACGGGCCCTTCGTTTCACCATTTCTGCACTTAGCCTTTCTGGAAGCAAGATCTCTCCCTGCTGGGAAGGAGGCTGGGAAGGCTGTCAGGACGCCAGAGGAGGAGCGCAGAAGGAGAGCGTGAGGGGAAGGATGCCAAGAAACAAGTCTGGGTCCTACATAAACTCAGCCACCTGGCAGTGACATTGGGCTGTACCTCACAGACACACTAACCTTACCAGATGGCGCTCTGCTGCCGGGAGGAATAAATGCAGCGCATAGGCTGGCACACCACAGCCTGTCTGGTGCCAATGAGCTAGGGTGACCAGACAGCAAGTGTGAAAAATCGGGACAGGGGTGGGGGGTAATAGAAGCCTATATAAGAAGACCCAAAAATCGGGGCTGTCCCTATAAAATTGTGACATCTGGTCACCTTACAATGAGCGCTCTGAGGGCCATAAAACCAGTGCTATGCAGGAGTCACTACACCCAGATCTGGGACCCCCTGGGCACCTCCTGGTGTAAATGGACGGTGCCTCAAGCCAGGTCTACACTATAACCTCACAATCGGTGTGCCCATGCTGCTCAGCCACCGCCCTGCACGACTTGGTCCTCCCAGCCTAGCTAGATGCAATTCTACTGTATTCGGAGGGTGACACCCACTACTCCCCAAAAGCAACCCATCCAGGATATGGCGCTGCTGGGGCTCGGATCTGTGCATGTCTGTTCCAGGCACAAGCACCGTGCTAAAGACGTGTCTGCCAAAAGGAGGCAGCTATCAGAGTTCCCAGCGGGGGAGGGCTAGAGGACACAGCCTTCCCCTTTCATTCTGCCAAGTCAGCTGCCTGCAGGGACCCTGAACTCTAGCAACAGATCGATAGGACTAGCAAAGCAGTGCATGGGTACATCAGAACATGGGATCAGGTTACTGTCCTCAGAGGGGAGCAGAGCTTAAAACAAACACCGTATCATTTCCCCATGGAAGATGTATTAAGAAGTCCTGCAATGCATTAGTGAGACCCTTTAGTGCCCCAGCATTGAGCTGCAAGGCACAGACCGTAGCCTTCAGTCTGGGAAACCCGAACAATTCCATTTACAGCTGAATTCTGTCCAGTTAAAATGACAGTGAGGGAAAACTGCGCATTCCAATCTGAATTTCCACCAGATGATGCCGTGCAAGCTGGTATGTGGTCACCCAAGAGGAACATGAAGATCTGATCAGGCCACCTGTTCAAACAGCCCTGCTAGGTTCTACATTTGGAGCAGGAGGAGGTCAGCGTAGTCAGAGGAAGGGGAGTATGCTGGATTTAAAGGGACTCCCCTCCTGGAAGAGCTGGACTATACACTGACCTCTTCCCTGCAGCTCTAGGTAAAGAGGTGTAAGGAGCTTTTCTGTCTCTTGCTCGCTAGCAGCTTGGTGCCAGAGCTCCATGGCACTGTTACTGCAACAGAGGAGCCCCATGCAGGGAAGCACCTTGAGCAGAGTATTTGCCTAGGAGTCCTGAGGGGCAGTGTTCAGCCAGAGTGACATTTCTCTTGGATGACAGTCACTGAGCAGGCATGGTGGGGAGACTGCGCCCTGTTTAGAAGCTTCCCTCAAGGGTAAGCCTCTTGAATTTCCCCCTCCTTTGGCTGGGGACGCCCCATTGGGGCTGACGGGATGGGTCACCTTGAGGTACCTGCCACTGAGCTTTCACTCCTTTGTGCTCTCTAGCTACAATGGAGAAGCTTGTTTAGCCTGACTTGTTCAGGCTTTTGTCCTGCATCATTCCTGTGCAGCACCTTTGCTTCTAGTCTGCTCGTGATGGGAAACAGGCTTCTGAAGGCAAGTTGCCTTACCATTCCTAGCCTCTGGGGTGGACAGCGCTATGTGGGCGGGAGGGTGTCTCCAAGCACACAGCTCAGGCCGCTCGCAGAGGTGGCGTAACCACGCTGACGGGAGATGCTTTGCCCATGGTGCAGCAACGTCCTCACTGAAGCGTCACAGAGGCACAGCCATGGGTGGTGGGTGGAGCCCCCCTTTGAGGAGGCTAGTCCCCCTGGCCTCGCTCCTTCAGCCTGAGGCCCCCCTCCTGGATAAGCCCTGAGCACTCCTCCTTCCAGGGCTGGAGCCCCATCCTTCCTGGAGAAACCCCAGCTGTGACATGTCTCCCCTCCTGAGACCCCAGGCCACCCCGCAGGAAAAGCTTGTGTCTCTTCCCAAATAACCTGAGCTTTTTATATGCCCCATGCAGATTCCGGGCCAGCTGATGAGATCCCAGACCCGAATGGCAGATGGGTTTCAGAACGCTTGGCACAGCTGACTTTGCAGCAGTGCACAGAGAGGTGAGAAACATAGGAGTGGCTTTGGGGGTTGGCAGCTGAACGTAGGAGCTGCTTTCAGGGAGTCTAGTGCACAGGCCCAGGAGGGGGACAGAGCAGAGGGAAACAGCCAGTCCCACAGCTGAAGTGCTCAGACTTGCAAGGAATCATTCGACGGCAGAGCACGTACCTAGTTTCACCATCACCAGGTTCGGATGTTTGGAAACCAGATTCTGCAGCTCCTAAGAGAGAGAGACATGGAGAACAATGGAAAGCTGCAGCAGAAGGCAGAGGTAAGGGCCAGACTACGGCCCCAAAGCCACATACGAACTGAGTGCCAGAGTCTGTCTCCGTAGAGTAGGGCAGTACTGCCCAACTGCTCCCACTGATTTCAGGCCGATGAAAAGTGTATCATAGAATCATAGAATATCAGGGTTGGAAGAGACCTCAGGAGGTCATTCAGTCCAAATCCTTGCTCAGAGCAGGACCAACGCCAACTAAATCATTCCAGCCAGGGCTTTGTCAAGCCTGACCTTAAAAACCTCTAAGGATAGAGATTCCACCACCTCCCTAGGTAACTTATTCCAGTGCTTCACCACCTGCCTAGTGAAATAGTGTTTCCTAATATCTAACCTAGACCTCCCGCACCAGACCGTAGCACGTCTGTGTCCAGGAGGGACTGTACTCGCACATGTTCACAAACACACTTACCCTATTTGTTTCATTGTCCCACCAGCTTGGACAGGCTGGGCGAGAAAGGCAGAGAATCAGTCCCGGAGTTAGGGGTTGGGTCACAGGAGCAATATTTACAATAACATGCAAAACTGAGCCCGAGCAAACTCCCACTAAAGTCCATGGGAGTCTCTCTGTTGACTTTAATGGGTGTTGGCTCAGGCCCCTAGATACCGGAACAGATCTAGAGAACAGGCTGATTCCCACAGTCACCCCATATTCAGTTACACAGAAAAAGCCCTACGCTGAAAGAACATTATGGCTGCCAAGTCATGCGCTCCAAAGTTAGGCCACGCTGACATGTTGTGATCCTAGTTAGAAAATGGTGAGTGATGCATTTTTTACTTGTTAGGTGGGGGGTGCAGTGGAGCACAGGAGGAACTCACCAGCCAGCAGCAGCAGGAGGTGGATGGGGTCCTTGGGGAAGGGACAGAGCAGGGAGTGGAAGGGGCAGGGCCACCACAGCCCAGGCGTCTGGCAGCTGGTGTGCCAGGGAAGGCTCAGCCTTGTCTATTATACCTGATTCCCATGACCTGGTGCACATGTATATTGGGTACGTCAGGTTGCGGCTCCCCCCACCTATGGCCCATGAAATCTCAGGACCGCCTTGTCAGCCTCCTTGAGGCACTGGGCAAGACGGCCATCCAGCGCCCCAGGGGAGGAAGCTGGATGGGGAGCAGGAGGCTTTGTGACTGTGGGGACCATTTCTAGTCCCTTGTGCTCCTGTCTCCGGGCAGAGTTCCTCTGGACTGTGTCCACTAACTCCTTGGACACCTTCGAGGAGCAGTGGGTGCCATCCGGCGGTCTCTGCTCAGTGTCCACCGCTGAATCCCTGATGCTTTACCTCTGACTTCACCACGCTGCTCTTTTTTCCTTTGTTGTCCCCAGAAATCAACTGTAGCCTAATATGGGTGGTTCCTCCCCCTTACTCGAGGGGAGAGGCCTAGCCCCGCCTGCCCCAGAGCAGGTCCCTCCTGAACATTGAGGGGTCCTGTGCGAAGAGGAAGTCTGCACTAATGTAAGTAAACACCGTAAGTAATAGCTGTGCAAGGGGGACAAGGTAAGGCTGCATGGGCACCATCATTCTGGTGCTTTTTAACTTGGGAGCATTTAACTTTCAACCCAATTACTCACAGCTGCTGCCCAGAGCTCACTGGGCCAGCTTCTCTACTTGCACGGGTGAGTGTGCTCATTCACAGCTGTGCAAAGGCTCCCTAAGCAGCCCGGCTGCCTTTGACCCTCACTTTGCACAGCTGCAAAGGCCAGCCTGGCTCAGTACATTATGTAGCTAGAAGCCAATGGCAAATCTCTTGCCTTCAGGGTGAGTTAGATGCAGAGTTTTTGCCCACGCCCCTCTCAGTGGCCTCAGCTGTCCAGCTGGTCGGTAGCTCAGCACAGGCTGGCAGAGACTGAATTTGCCCTGAGCATAGATTGGTGCATTGCTCTGCGCTGGCCTAGACACGGCTGCAAGGACAGTACCTACCAGAAAGCTGCCATTCATTCCAGGGACGTAAGCCAGCTAAGGAGCCCCTCTCCAGGTTGCCTTATGAACACGAATGCAAGCCCGAAGGCAGCTCTCACGTGAGACTGACCCTGGTTATCGAGCCCGAAGGCAGCTCTCACGTGAGACTGACCCTGGTTATCGAGCCCGAAGGCAGCTCTCACGTGAGACCGGCTCTGGATATCGAGCCCGAAGGCAGCTCTCACGTGAGACTGACCCTGGATATCGAGCCCGAAGGCAGCTCTCACGTGAGACTGACCCTGGATATCGAGCCCGAAGGCAGCTCTCACATGAGACTGGCTCTGGTTATCGAGCCCGAAGGCAGCTCTCACATGAGACTGGCCCTGGTTATTTAGCAGCAGGTGCACAGTGTTGGAGCAGTGCCAATAACAAACCCAGATATTATGGAATTCCTGACCTGTCCTCGTGCTCCCTCTGGGTCCCGGCAGGTGGCAAAGACCCACTGTGGTGGGTTTGACTTCCCCAGTAGCTGCTTCACCAGCTCCAGCCCGATTCCCCGGTTGGATCCGGTCACCAGAACGCTGCGGACGTTGAGCCCCGGCATGCTCCCTCAGCTGTCACGGACCCTGCTCTGCAGGCGGTAGGTGTGTGCTCAGGAAACCTCCCCTCGTTCCCTCCTACTCACTCGTCCGGGTGGTGCGCCCATACTGGCTGCAGCTAATGCGACTCACTCATTGTGTGCTGATTTCCTCTGGATTTACCTGGTATCTTTTCAGTCAGCCAGAGCAGCACAGGAGCGAAAAACCTTGCTAGAGGAAGGCTATGTTTTCTCTGACAGACAAATCGACTCCCTTTCTCCTAGTTCAGTGGTTCCAACAGTTTTAACAACCTGTGAACCCCTTCACTTAAAATGTCAAAGTCTCGTGAACCCCGCCTCAAAATGAATATTTCCAGGGATTGTCTCCCTTCCTCAGCATTAATTATAAAGCAGTGGAATCTTGCGAAATATAAAATTTGTTTTTTATGACATTGCTTATTACACACTATTTATTAACTATTAATTTATCATTTCAGTATTTTTATTACATTATGAAACACTCTCAAGATCTCACTTTTTGTATCTTGTATCACTTTTTGATTAAGCCTGTTATAGACAAGCTCCTATTGAGGCGTGTCACGGAGTCTGGCTCTGCAACCCCTCTTCCTGGACCCACAGTGACTCTTTATCCAGCCGTAAAACAGAAGGTTTATTGGACCAGCAGGACACAGTTACAGAAGAGCTTGGCCAGGACAGTCCTGCGACCCCTCCACTGAGTTCCTTCTGGGGTTTCAGGGTGCTTGGATCCCAGCTAGGATCCCCTGAATTCCTCCCCACAGCCCAAACCCAAAACTATGTCCTGCCTCTCCTCCTCCGGTCCGAAAAAAACCCCTTTGTTTCCTTCCCTCCGCCGCAGCAGCTTCCCCCTCCCCTGCCGCTCACATTACAACTACTAACCTGTCGCCTCCCTTCAAACCATCCCTGCCTCTCCCATCCCCCGAACCCACAACACACCCCACTTCCATCACACCTCTCCCCCCTTCGGAAACTGAACTGAGCGGGGTCCTCTGCAGTGACCTGGGGAAGTTCAGGGCCCCTCTCCGGGACAACGCGTCGCTATCAGTTGGCACTCCTTCACAATGGACCACGTCATGTCATAGTCCTGGCAGGGAAAGCAAAAAAAGAAAAAAATAGCAGGCTCCACCTCAGGAGCTTTGGCGTTGGCTCCTTTCATCTGGTGCAGGCCAGGTCAGGGGAGTGGTATCGGTGTACCAGGTGAAGTGTCGCCCAAAGAGATATGTGCTCTAGCTTGCTTCTTAAGGGCCACCCATGGCCAGGCATTCTTCTGATGGGCCCGCGTAGTTCTGCTCCCGGGGTAGCAGCTTCTTACTCAGGTACACGATGGGGTGTCTCTCCCCCTTTCATCCTCCTGCATTAACACCGCCCCCAGTCCCGTGTCTGAGGTCGCGTGAACACCATAAAGGTTTGTCAAAATCTGGGTTCACCCAGAAACTGGGCCACTGACCGAGAGCCTCCTTCAGCGCCCGGAAAGCCTCCTGGCAGCGGCTCGCGTCCAGATACCTTGTCTGCGGCTTCCCCTTTTGGCACATCAGTGATGGGGCCGGCTATGGTGCTAAAGTGGGACACGAACCTTCGATAGTGCCCCGCCATCCCAATAAAAGGCCTGGACCTGCTTCTTGGTTTGGGGAGCAGGCCAGGTCTCTGATCACCTCCACCTTGGAGGTCTGGCTTCAGGCAGCCGCTCCCACCCGATGGCCCAGGTAAGATACTTCCGCCATCCCCACCTTCATTCTCAGCCTTTGCGTTAAACCCAGCCTCCCGGATTCGGTTTCAGGACTTGTTTACCTGGGACACATGGTCCTCCCAGTCTGGCTTGAAGCGCAGATGTCGTCATATAGGCCACAGCAAAACTCTCCATCCCCCTCAGTAGCTGATATTCTACCGAGGCGCTGGAAGGTGGCCGGCACTCCCTGAGGCCAAAGGGCAGGGTCAGAAACTCGTTTAAGCCCGAGGGGTGATAAAGGCCGATTTCAGCCTGGCATCTGCGTGTCCAGAGGCACTTGCAGTAGCCCTTGGTAAAGATCCATGGTGTAGGGAGGACCGAGCACTCCGTTGTCTAGGAGCTCGTCAGCCTGGGCATGGGGTTAGGCATCAGATTACGGTGATGGCATTGGGCTTTCCTAGTCCCACAGAACCGAATTGACCCATCCTTCTTGGGGACCAAGACCACTGGCGATGGCTCAAGGGCTAAGAAGACTGCTGGATCACCCCCAAACGCCAGCATTGTCCCTGACCTCCGCTTTCCAGATCGCTGGCAGTTTTACCGTGACCCGAAAAGGGGAGCATTTATAGGGAAATTGTGGCCCAGTCTCACATAACTGTGGACAGTCAAATATTAAGTGCGTCCAGGCTGGTTGGAAAACAGCTTGTCTGGTCAGATCACACTCTGGGCTGGTCGGCTGATCGAGAGGGGAATTGGCCTCAGGGAACCAGCTTTGTCCAGGGAAGATCCCCCAAAGGGTATCTCGCCCCTCCCGTGTCCAACACGGCAACACCACATTATCCCCTGTCATAGTATGGTTCATTCATGTTCACATGGTACACGTCGGTGATGTGCCGGTTTGACAGCTTCACCACATAGTTACCTCATTCGTTGCTTGATAATCCTTGAAGGGCCCTTCCAGGCGCTGGAGTTTGTTTTCCTCACAGGTGAGAAACCATCACTGATTCCCCGTGCAAAGGCTCGGGCCCAGCGCTGCGGTCATACCAGACCTTCTGCTTCCCTCTGTGCTCGGGCCAGTTCTC
>NW_027424266.1:152838-154582 GCF_003597395.2 Chelonoidis abingdonii | reverse complement strand
GCTGGTATGTGGTCACCCAAGAGGAACATGAAGATCTGATCAGGCCACCTGTTCAAACAGCCCTGCTAGGTTCTACATTTGGAGCAGGAGGAGGTCAGCGTAGTCAGAGGAAGGGGAGTATGCTGGATTTAAAGGGACTCCCCTCCTGGAAGAGCTGGACTATACACTGACCTCTTCCCTGCAGCTCTAGGTAAAGAGGTGTAAGGAGCTTTTCTGTCTCTTGCTCGCTAGCAGCTTGGTGCCAGAGCTCCATGGCACTGTTACTGCAACAGAGGAGCCCCATGCAGGGAAGCACCTTGAGCAGAGTATTTGCCTAGGAGTCCTGAGGGGCAGTGTTCAGCCAGAGTGACATTTCTCTTGGATGACAGTCACTGAGCAGGCATGGTGGGGAGACTGCGCCCTGTTTAGAAGCTTCCCTCAAGGGTAAGCCTCTTGAATTTCCCCCTCCTTTGGCTGGGGACGCCCCATTGGGGCTGACGGGATGGGTCACCTTGAGGTACCTGCCACTGAGCTTTCACTCCTTTGTGCTCTCTAGCTACAATGGAGAAGCTTGTTTAGCCTGACTTGTTCAGGCTTTTGTCCTGCATCATTCCTGTGCAGCACCTTTGCTTCTAGTCTGCTCGTGATGGGAAACAGGCTTCTGAAGGCAAGTTGCCTTACCATTCCTAGCCTCTGGGGTGGACAGCGCTATGTGGGCGGGAGGGTGTCTCCAAGCACACAGCTCAGGCCGCTCGCAGAGGTGGCGTAACCACGCTGACGGGAGATGCTTTGCCCATGGTGCAGCAACGTCCTCACTGAAGCGTCACAGAGGCACAGCCATGGGTGGTGGGTGGAGCCCCCCTTTGAGGAGGCTAGTCCCCCTGGCCTCGCTCCTTCAGCCTGAGGCCCCCCTCCTGGATAAGCCCTGAGCACTCCTCCTTCCAGGGCTGGAGCCCCATCCTTCCTGGAGAAACCCCAGCTGTGACATGTCTCCCCTCCTGAGACCCCAGGCCACCCCGCAGGAAAAGCTTGTGTCTCTTCCCAAATAACCTGAGCTTTTTATATGCCCCATGCAGATTCCGGGCCAGCTGATGAGATCCCAGACCCGAATGGCAGATGGGTTTCAGAACGCTTGGCACAGCTGACTTTGCAGCAGTGCACAGAGAGGTGAGAAACATAGGAGTGGCTTTGGGGGTTGGCAGCTGAACGTAGGAGCTGCTTTCAGGGAGTCTAGTGCACAGGCCCAGGAGGGGGACAGAGCAGAGGGAAACAGCCAGTCCCACAGCTGAAGTGCTCAGACTTGCAAGGAATCATTCGACGGCAGAGCACGTACCTAGTTTCACCATCACCAGGTTCGGATGTTTGGAAACCAGATTCTGCAGCTCCTAAGAGAGAGAGACATGGAGAACAATGGAAAGCTGCAGCAGAAGGCAGAGGTAAGGGCCAGACTACGGCCCCAAAGCCACATACGAACTGAGTGCCAGAGTCTGTCTCCGTAGAGTAGGGCAGTACTGCCCAACTGCTCCCACTGATTTCAGGCCGATGAAAAGTGTATCATAGAATCATAGAATATCAGGGTTGGAAGAGACCTCAGGAGGTCATTCAGTCCAAATCCTTGCTCAGAGCAGGACCAACGCCAACTAAATCATTCCAGCCAGGGCTTTGTCAAGCCTGACCTTAAAAACCTCTAAGGATAGAGATTCCACCACCTCCCTAGGTAACTTATTCCAGTGCTTCACCACCTGCCTAGTGAAATAGTGTTTCC